>NC_142676.1:21870130-22080130 GCF_964200805.1 Pocillopora damicornis
TCTTCATCATTTATATCTGCCGGGAGCTTCTTGTAGAAGACGGTGCTTCTGTCGACGGATACGACAGTGCCAAATCCATCTGTTGCCAGATTTTCCATTGTGCCACTTAGAACCTCAGCAGATGGCCTCGCGTTCCCACTAAAATTGCGCTGGGCCAGACGTGTAGACACAAAAGGCCCTTTACAGAGCAGGATGCGCCTCTGCCGTTCATAGTGGTCACTTGAGGCATTCTCTGTATTGCACTTCACAAGCTGCAAAACATGAAACACCTTTTTAGTAATCTAGTAACAAGTACTGCATCTGAAAATGATGATTCCTGATAAGCTGTTCATCAAGGAATTTTGAAGGATTGATGCTATTGTGTTATGAAAACATCAAGTTCTTTATTAGTTGTTGTTCCTTTTCTAAGTATATGAACAGCTGTAAGTAATCTTTCAGGATGAATATTTATTGATTATTTTTTTTAATTTGTAGAAATTCTGATGGACAATGTTTGTCGAACCATTTCTAGCATCAGTCATCAGATGTCGAGGTTCAGTAAAAAATAATGATCTGTTATCAAGCAGTTAATCAGACTTAAATTTGCAGCTAAAGAATTTGGCTCAACACTTATCAATGTTGTGGCGACAAACTGTAGACATGCCGGTTTGGGCGCTTTGGTTTTTGTGTACCATATTGATACTTAATTTTTATACTTTGGTAAGATAGTATTTCGCAGGGTTTTATTTTTGCATATCCAATAGGCAAATATGAAAAAAGGATATTAAAATTCATGATTCAAGCATTTAATCTTGATTTTGTGATTTATACATAAACCAAGGTATTCATCAATAAAAATGAACTGGAATAAAAAGGAAATAAAAACAGAAAAGCAATACACGGCCTGGTTTCCTAGGCTTGTATTTTTCAAATTTCATGTTTATGGTGCATGGCTATGCCCTCTGTTAATTTGTTTCTCCAAGAAATAGTCACACTTGTTTTACCAGTTGCTTTATTATTGAACAACCGCTCACCTGGTCAAGGATTCTCCTCTGTGCTGTAAAATACTGGCACAGTGTTATACTCCTCTGAATAGTTAATGAGCTGATGACTTGTGGTGGTGGTGATTTCTCTTCTTCTTGGAGAAATTTTGTCAGCTGGTCGTATAACACATGGAGAACAGCTGCCAGCCTCAGCACGTGCCTGTCATCTTTTGAAACATCTTCTGGGCAGATGTTTCTCGCCCACTGACTATTAAGGGATGCAGAGATGCCATCTATAAATTCCTCGTACTTTCTGTTGCCACCCTGGTCTAGGGAGTACGTTACAAGGCCATTTTCAGAATGAGAGAACTCATATATGGCAGAATAGACAGCTCTGAAATATAAAAACATTGACTTCAAGATTAAAAACAATTATTGCCTTAAAGTTTATTAATTTCTCACATTTTTTGTACTCCCATGAATGAATTCGAATAAGTAAAGATTTGGTAAAGCATTTGACAATAAAAATCTGCGATAAAATATTATAAAGCATAACACGACGTTTCGACGTTTCCAGAACGTCATTATCAAGTAAACTAAAATAATAAAATCGAGTATATATATAATGAAGCGGTGAATAAATTAAAAAGCGTTAAAAGTTAAACAAAGAGTTTGGCCCTAATGGAATCGCTCTGGGTGTTTAAATTGGGCCATGAATGAATACATGTAAATTAACTCTTGTCAGCTTTCAGAGCAATCACCTTGACATTGTTAGAGACAATATGACTCATGCCTATTTTCCCAGAATAACCTGAAACTCTAAAGCATTATACAATTTGTCTACTCCTGTTAAGCTGTTGTAGTGTTCATTTTTTTTAAAAAAAAGTTTCTGTACTGTACACATACTTATATGGATCCAAAACATTCAGGTTTCATCAACCTGTGTTTAAAACTTGCCATAAACAAAAAAAATTACCTGAGATCTTTCAGTTTCGAATTATTCAGTTTGGTGATATACTCTTTAGTTTCATGTGCTGCCAGACGATGTGGCAAAGGCTGATACATGAGAATTCTGTCCACTGCACCATCCTGCCTTTCCTTTAGTTTGACATAAATTGGAAAGAAGCGGTTGGGTTGACTGTAGCCACTCACTGACACTCCTGGACTGTCAATGACTTGACGTGCTGACTTGTCTGCCCGTGTATATACCCATGTACTTCCATCATATAACTGGATCATCCGTTCCATGTCTATGCAGCTCTTTTCCCTGGAAGCACCAAGTAGCTGGTCAAAAAACTGTGATGCCTCTTCCTTGCCAATGATAGCTTTATGGCCAGGTGTTGACTTCAATTGACGAAATAGCCCAGCTTCAGTAAATTCGTCAACAAATAAAGGGTTATCCTCCTTTGCCTCTACATGCAACCTTATCGGCTGTGCACAGCCATGGTGAAAGGCAGGTGACTTTCCTGCCCCTGGGTCACACAAGCAGATCATGTAGAGGTTGATACTTTCTGTGCGCATTCTACAGTCAACCTTGACTGTTGAGGGCCCCATCAAGCATGCCACAGTTGGCAGGACACTTGCCAGCAGAATGTCCCTTGTAGTGTTGTTGGCCCTACTAAATGTATCCAACCATTCACTTATTAAGGCTGGGCAAATTTCCTCCCACGGAATGCTAACTTCTTTCCCTTGTTTCCTGACGGAAGGTGCTTCAGCTGCTGTTCGGGACCGCTTGGCTGATGACGGAAATGCTGAAGCCATATCTGAAACAACAGAAAGAATCAGGTCATCTCGAGTAAATCAATCGCTTCGCTCACAATTTAAAATTTATAACCTTGGGTTAAACCAGATACTATTTTGACTGATAAATATATCACCATTAGTATATGTGCTCTGATATCCTCTTGAAGCTAGGATGGGGATGAAATTAATTTGGTAGTGAGGGGCCGGGGACAGTGAAGTTCTGAGGCCCTTTTAGAGTAAATTTCGATGGGCAACATGGCGTTGAAACAGCGGCAGCAGAGAAATGAAATGCCGTCAAGCGACTAGGTTATGCCGCGATCCTGCAACACCGACTGGAAAAAGTAAGAAAGGGTCACCTGTGTGTGTAGTGCCTATTATAAACCTGTATATGCAACAGAAAGTATACACGAACCTAAATTCTTCAGTGCCTAAGCGCTTGAGCAAGCTAAATCATCAGACTCGCTTTTCGAGAGATTATCACAGTACGTACACCTTTGTTAAACTTTTATTCATCCTACGACACCTTGCATCGATCTCGCCCGCACTTCCTAACCTTTGGTTATTACTAGTTTAGATTTTAAATTGTATCATCGCATTGTTTTGCACTGGGAAGAGCCCAAGAAACGCTGCTTTCGCTCCAGACACCAGCTCTCGCGAAAAATTTCCTACACATAATTAAAAAAAACACCAACTATCATTCGGTTCAATTAATTTTCATCTTATTACTAAGATAACTTTTGTTGCATTCTGACGAAGATCCTACAATAGTCCAAGTAAGCGGCAGAATCTCTATGAAAACCGTCTCTTGATAGAGCAGCCATTTTGATTCTTTAAAAGCTTCATGGAACAACCGCTGTGCGAAGTGCTTGTGGTATTGAAATGGGGCGTTCCCTCGTAACAAGGGGGCGCTTTTCACCTTTTGTAAACCTGTTTAGTTACCTTTTGTTAAGCAAAATTTGCCATGAAACCAAACTCGACATACTACATTACAATAAACAATTGTAACTTTGATACGTTTCCTGGTCACGTCTGTATTGATTTATTGAAACAATAACGTCTCATATGCTTGTAAATGTGAGAACATCACAGCAACGTTTTCAGGCTTCTCAAAATATGACAACGTTCAGCCCCAGCTCCAAACTTAGACTAGCGTGAGAGCAAGCCCTCGTTACGAGCCCTTCAATACGAGCGTTTTTTCATCCACGAATAAGTTTTGGGACTTGAGTAACACTAGTTGAAGAGAGGTTTGCAGGGTGTCACGCGCGTGGGAATTTCTCATGGCGTGAAAAGACAAAAGAAAGTTAGAAGAAGGAAGCCGTCAAGAAGAATTTGAAGAATTTCTTCGCGACCTGGTGTCCAAAACACCACCATCCTACTGTGAAATTTACGGCTTACATATCAGCTGAAGAAATAAACTTTCTAAACAAAAAAGAGGCTATTTCACCAATTCGTTCAGCGGATTTCTTCTGTTCCTCAACAAATTGCAAATCGTCAACTCTATGGCGTTTAAATTGCCCTTTCTGAAAGGGAAGTGTAATTCAGACGGATCTTTGGATTGTCATGGTTTACCATTATTCGAGTGGAAGCAGTTGCGAGACAAAGAAGAGGCTATCGGTCGAGGATCCTATGGTTTGGTTTTTGTGGCGAGAAACAATTCTGAGAAGGTCGTTATCAAAAAACTGTAAGGTGAGGACGAGAAGGAAAAGCGTCTTTTCCTCAAAGAGGCAAAAATACTCCATGGGAATAAAAGTGAACATATCGTTAGGTTTCAAGCTCTGTGCATGGAACTGTGTGCAATGATGCTTGAATATTTGTTTTTCGACTTCGCTCCCTTCTTCAAATTCTTCTTGACGGCTTCCTTCTGCTAACTTTCTTACGCTAGTCTAAGTTTGGAGCTTGGGCTGAACGTTGTCATATTTTGAGAAGCCTGAAAACGTTCCTGTGATGTTCTCACATTTACAAGCATATGAGATATTATTGTTTCAATAAATCAATGCAGACGTGACCAGGAAACGTATCAAAGTTATAATTGTTTATTGTAGTGTGGTATGTCGAGTTGGTTTCCACATGCTGTGCGACTTTTTATGCCGCGACAAACTCATGGCAAATTTTGCATAACAAAAGGTAGCTAAACAGGTTTACAACGCGAAAACGCAGCTATCTTTCATGCATAATGGTTCATTATTATTTATACCACTCAGTAAAAGAAAAAAAAATTAGTGACACTTAATTTTAGTCACGCGCGTTATCGTCGTGAGGATAAATGAGCTAAGCGCTTGGTGTCTTTGTACGAAATTTGTGCAACATGCCCTGGCATCCGTTCCGTGTTTTAGGATTTGGGGTCATTTTCCGCCGTTCCGTGCTTTAGGATTTGGAGTCATTTTCCGCCGTTCCGTGCTTTAGGATTTGGGGTCATTTTCCGCCGTTCCGTGCTTTAGGATTTGGGGTCATTTTCCGCCGTTCCGTGCTTTAGGATTTGGGGTCATTTTCCGCCATTCCGCCATTCCGCCATTCCACCGTTCCGGCTTTTAGGGTCGCCTAAGACTTTATCGAAAATGCAATACCGAACTTAGCTTGCTAAATGCTAAAACCAGAGAAATAAATACAAATCAGACGTACCTGTGTAATCTTGCCTTCTTTCTTGATTTCCCTTCGTCAATAGTTGCTGTTACGTGATTTGTGTTGAAGACAAAAGCACAGAAACGTTGGAATATGTTGACAGATTTTGCCTGGCGTCTGATCTGAGCGGTCGATACAGGATCAACTGATGCAATGGATTCACTCGTGGCTTTATGTTGGGAAGGTGATAAAAAAGATCACACCTGTTGATTCACGGTATATTTCACACCTCTACAGCTGCCTCTATAAACACCAACCCATGTCATTTCACGATATTGTGATTTTCAATGGCAGTACATACAAATGATTGTTTATTATCTTTTTGAAATACTGTATGACTGCGAAGTAACTTTCTAAAATGCCAGATTTCCTAAAGAATGGACACCGTAGTAATTTTGAAAATTCGTTATTGTAGGGGGGATTTTGGGAAAAAAGCGTCAACTTACATAAAGCCGATAGTGGTGCTATCATCTGATCGGTCGCATCAAAAGGAGCATTAAATCACCGGAAATAAACCGAAAGAATGTAGTAAAACGGACGAATGAACGGTCAAGTTAATTTATGGGTTGCACTCCTGTTTACAAAGTGCTGGATTTTTTACTACTTTTAGTATACTTTGCGTTTACAATCCTTTCAAGAACCACTTTCTTTCGAGTTGAGGAATTTTTGTAAAAAAATCGTAAGAACGTAAAAGACGTACAGCTTGTTCGAAGCTTGTGTGAGACACGCGGTTTATCGCAGCCTGTGAACATCCGGAGGAGGCGTGTGTTCACAGGCTAGGTTTATCGTTAAAAGTAAAACAATAGCGAAATCACAGCGGTAATTGTCTGCAGAAAAAGAAATATACCACGTCAGCACTTTACGAAGAAAGTGGTTTTTGTATTTCGAGGTAGTCCACAATGACTGTTCACATTAGTATTACCGCTTATATTTGATTTAAATGCAAAACAAAGTATGTTATTGTTACCTGAATAAATATCATTTTCTCCAGCCTTTTGTTTCTGAACGCCACAAGTAAAACAGCTTTCTTGATCTTCGCACCTTATTTCAATTAATTAATTTAGAGTGGATTTATTTGTGGCTTCTGCTTGTGAATATTGCTTTGTTTTTTAACCCCTACCCCACCCCCCCCCCCCGCCCCCGGAAAAGAAATTCAAAATTCGCACATGCCAAAGCGACATCAAAATGTATTGTCTGCAAATGAATCCACTCGTAAACAATAGAGACATCCTAATTTAAGTTCAGGCCGGGGACAGAACTTTTCTTTTACGGACACATAAGTACGGTCGCGTACTCGGACAAGACCACTGTAGTGATGTTTATTTGCCTTATGGTTCTAACAGTTACGAAGTAGAGGTAAGGCGAGGAACTTTCACAGCTTTTAGTGTATTTCATTGTTGACACATACTCATTTAGAATGCCCCTGACAATTGTTTACACTTACTTTCAGAAAGTTTTAAGAGCATTGCGAGAACCGAAAATTACAAACTGGAAGCAAAAGAAATAGGTATAGTCTTTTTATTATTTGTTGTCCTCAACTTTGAAATAAGACAACGAGTAGTCCCTTTTCATGCCTTTTTCGCTTTGTCCGTCAAGCGTGACGCAAGATAAAAGCACGAGAAAATAATGGCCGAGCGAAATCTTGGCACGCTTTTCTCTCGCGTACGCTCGACGGACTAAGCGAAAAGAGGAAGTAGTCCTAATCTACTTTGAAATCGAGTCTATGTCATTGATTAGGATCGAGGAGGCTTTTTAACTAAAACCTCATGGTTTTAACAAATTGTTAGTGCGGATTAACTGATTCAGAATGACTAGAAATTACTGAAAGATTGCTATCCGCATTTTCGAGTCCTGGGAAACGTGACATAGTGAAGTGATAATATTCTTGACAAAGACATTAATATATTTTGGAACACGTCGGAGTGAATTCTCCTACCACATCGGTTAACTAACCGTATTTACTCGAATAAGCGCCGCGGTGCTTATTAATTTTTTTCCTCCTCAAATGGGGCGCTTATTCGAGGGTGGCGCTTATTTGAGGGCGGCCCTTGTTTATAAAAGTTGGACACGACAAAGAAATCTTTCCTTTTAAGTCAAGGGAATATTTCTATCTTTTTGAAAAATTTAACGGTTATTAACAGAAGCGTCTCTTGATTGTCCCAGTTCGTCTCTTCTGGCACTTTTTATTTCTTTACCTGTGGTGTCTTCACTCAACCTCGATCTCACTATCCCCTGATGCTGTTTTGGAGTTGCATTCTAGCGTTTTGGTAGTTCTACGGAGATTCTCGAATAAGCGCCGCATTCCCGACGCGGCGCTTATTCGAGGGCGGCGCAAATTAACTTTTTTGACCCAAATACGGCGCTTAAGGACGCGGCGCTTATTCGAGGGCGCTCATTCGAGGGCGGCGCAAATTAACTTTTTTGACCCAAATACGGCGCTTAAGGACGTTCGCGCGAAAATCTTCCCACGGTCAGATTTTTGAATAACTTTTACAGCAGTTAGGTAACGACCAACTCAGGTCAGAGAGGCAAAAAAATTCGGGGGTCACCGAGCTCATTTTCGAGATAACCGGTACGAAAGACCGCAGTATTTATAGAAGTTTTGACAGTTGTTTCGATTTGGCTTAGGCTGCTTCAAGTGTTAAAAAAAGGAAAATAAACTGATGTAGCAAGCATTTTTGGTTTCGTAATTGACTTGAACAAGCCTACTAAGTAAATACTTGTCACTGGTGTCAATCCATTTGGTTAAAAGTAACTTTCAGGAGGGAAAATTGCTTGTCATACCCAGTCGCGAAGGGCGTAAATTTGCCCCTTTTTGACGTGCCATTGCGACATGCATTACGTGCGCAGTAGTGTGCGCAAAAACAATTAGCACGAACGTCCTTAATCGAGGGCGGCGCTTATTCGAGTAAATGTGGTATTCAGCGATTGCATCAATCGTAGCGATCCTTCCGTAAGCGATCGATACGACTGCTGAGATGGTCTTCACTCCAATCTAGTCTACCGTCGCGATCATGTGGGGCATATGGAAACCGGTCGGTCAACGCGAGGATCGTTCAGCTTTACATGTAACTTTCTGTTGCGATCGCAGCGATCGTGGCTAATGTAGGGATCTCAGCAATCATATGGATACCATCCTGTTTCCTTGTGATCACTACGGTCGCTACGATCTCTGCGATCGCTACCATCGAGGCAATCACCGATATAGACCTGAAATCTATTACTAAGAGCGATCGTTGATGGAAGCATCTTTTGCTCTTTTTAGCTTGAAATTGATCTTATATGTTTTTAACCCTCTGACCATTGGCCATCGTCTGTGGCAAATTGTCTCTTGTCTGTAGTATACCTTCAATCAGGACGCATACCAAACATGGACCCCTGGTCCATGTACCACCCCTGTAGACCACATCTGATTTTTAAAAAAAAACGAATTTTTACCAGAGGTCTAAAAAAATAAAAAGAAGTTTAAGTAGACTATACTGGCGTCATTTACAATCGTTCTTTTCAATTTGATTAAAAATTTTCTTGAATTTCGTACCACTGTATAAGTTTAATCCAATCATGGTCGGAGTTTGATTCTGGCAAAGGAGTAACAATTTGAAGGGTATTGGAGGAACCCTTTGGAGACAAACTTAGCGGAAAAATACATTTCTTTTTTCATCCGCAAAGTTGTTGAATCCTGCCAACGGCAAACAATCTCCATAGTAACAATACGGTTTGCAAGGGCAATAGGCATCCTCGGGAAACCGCGCGACGTTAGTTTACAAGCACTGAAGTGCTTTACTGCTTGTAAACTTTCGTGGTAACATTTTCCCAACCCTTCTGACTGCTCCTAACTCTCCGAGAATGGACTAAAGGAAAAATGCATTCGTTTTAATTAAGATTAAATTTGTGTGCATCAAATAGAGTTGAATTACCCTTCTGATTTCATTGTGTAACATTCTTGACGAGTTATTTCAGTTGTTTTGATATTTGTGAAATTTTCTTTTTTTGTCACGCGGCCTACTGGGACGTCATTGCGTGTTATTTATTCATAAGGAGTGATACTTGACATTTGAATTTATTGAGAGCGATTAGAATCGCTACGGGAAATGTGCTTTCGGATTTAGCTTATCATCCATGACACATTTGTTGCGCTATTTGCCAAATACTTCTCGGGAAATTTCTGTAAGTTTGTGTTTCTGTTGCTTGTTATTTTGTTTTTGCCTGTTATGTTTTTTATTCGGTTTATTTCTCTCCGAATTTACTTTGTCATTGTTATTTATTTTAGTAAAACTTGTTCAGCAACCAGAATAAATAAATACAATTATTTTAATTTCGCGTTTTTGAGCGAGACATGATTTATCTCCTAGGAGAACCCCTTCGCTCTGGTGAAAAGCATTTAGGGAAAGTGGTGACTATTTTAGATTGGTAGGACTAGCTTGTGCTACGCACAAGTTCATCGTGCGCAGAATGTACGAGTTCATCTAGAGGGAGGGGTCGATTCTTCCCCAAAAATCTTGAATTTAATAGAATTTACGCTCTCTTTCTCCGTATGATATCGAAGAGAGAAATCCCATAAATGCTGAACTGTAGGTGGGTTATAACCCATGTATTACATACTATCCAAGTGGATTCTGAAGTAATGTGATTAAATCAAAAATTGTGACATACTGGGCTCCTTTCGGTAAGGAGTTTTCCATAATAAGCGTTGTTATCCTGTTCTCTTCTCTTTCCAGGATGGATGTACCTTTACGAAAACCGTACTGCGTTCTGTTACTCTGCATGGTGCTGATATTCGTATCATGCGAAACTAATGGTAATCCACTATCCCCCAACCTGTTACATGCCATATCAAAAATTATAGAAAGGTATGAGAAAGGAGAGCTAACGGCAACAACCTCCATTCATTATTTTGTGGACCAAAATAACGTGGAAACCTTGTTTCTTCCTGGGATTATCATCTGGGATCCATTACTACAGTACTTTCATGGAAGCTTACCTTGTCCTCACTGTGGCCAAATACTGAAACCTAGATGTTGGAAAGATGGGAAAGATTGGAAACACAACAGTCCCAGGCGGCTTGCAGATATAGAACATTATGTTCTGCTCGTAAGCAGGGTGTACGCATGCAAAAATGACCACAGGATAATCAGTCATGACCCTCAAATTCTGAAGATGTTTGAACAGGTTGAACTGATCCCATTCCTTCTTTTGCACAAGTATGGTATTACTCGACGTTTATACAGATTAATTATCGTTCATACTGCGTCTGGAATGAGGTACAGGGATGTGGAAACACTTTTAACTGAGATGTGGCGTAGTTATCACACCGAGGTACGCATTCGGACATCAAAAATATTAAGTATGAGAACGTCAGAGGGTGAAGCAGCAAACGACGCGAGTCACAATGCATATACAATGCCGCAGGTTTCACAGTTAAATCCTAACAGGAAGCTGATTCGCCAGTGCTTTGTTTACGATTATTTTACAAAAGAAAAACTTTACAATGCACGCATGGCATCGTTTACTGGCAGTTGGCTCTCCTCTGACCACACATTTAAGGTCGCTAGTAATGTCGGTATATGGCAAAATGGCCATTGGATTCGTCAGTTTGACTCTTTGTTTTCTGTCATGAACGAGGATGGCATTGTCCTCGCTTGGCAATTAACAAGAGGCACTGGTTTTGCAAGAGTAAAGACTTTACTCGTTGGAATTATGAACAGGCTTGTAAAAAGTGGAATTACCTTAGAGGGATTTTCCATTGACAACTGTTGCGCCTGGAGGTTACTCCTTCAAGGGGTGTTTGGAGTTATTCCGGTTAAACTTGATCTCTTTCATGCTGTACAACGCATCGCAAGTAAAATTAAAAAAAGGCACCCGTTAAGAAGACAGTGCCTCGATTCATTTCGTTTAGTTTTCCGAATGCCGGGCGATATTGGGAAAGAACGGAAGAAGTCGACGCCCTCTCGCTCAGTAATGTTGACAAATTTAGACAGATTTGTGGAAAACTGGGAGAATCTTGAAGTTGCAGGAGAGAAGGTACTTTCAAAAAATGCCCGTAACCAATTGGACAAGTTAAGAGCACATATTGAGAAAGGTTGCTTGGAAGGGATCCCTCCAAAAGCAGGAACAAGTAGACAGGAATCGATGCATAAAAGCCTCCGGAAAGGCGTAGAAAAAAGGAGAATTGGTGTTAAAACAGCAGTGGCAAGCATAGGTACGTGCCTATACAGGTGGAACGAAAGGCGAATATCAGAAAAGGTAGGATCGTGTCATTCGGCAGTTCCTGTCCCAGTCACCGAGTACCATGACTTGTCGATGGATCAAGAAGAAGTATTTGGTACCGGAGTGTTTCAAAATCCAAACAGTTTTAGCGATGATGACTTGGAAGATGGCGCGGAAGTCAATGCTAGAGAAAATGATTCAACAGGGGATAGCAGTAGCGAGGAAGAGGAATATGGGACTGATAACGACAACAATGTGAAGATCACGACAGAAGACACGTATCATAGAGTTCTGGAGTATGCTATGTATATGAAGAGCCTATCGCAAGATTTGCAAGCGAAATGTGATGCACCTACAATGAAAGTAAATGTGACTCAGTGTGTTGGACGGAGCCTTCTATTATTTTCATCACGTACACGTTACTCCAGGCCAGACGCGGAAGAATGCGACGAGAGGTTAAACAGCATTTTAAATGCATTTCAATTCCAACAGTTGCCGATGCCCGGAGATGGAGACTGTTTTCTACGTTGCATTTCCATCACTTTAAGCTCTTTTCTAACAATAAATCAAGGGAACTCAAAACTGATCACGTACTTGAAATCGATCGGTATCAGCACGGAAAGGTCTAACGAGGATAAAATAAACGTTCTCAGACAGTTGATTGTGCAAGAATTCACGGGGCCCAATCGGCACCTTTACGAACCATTTATGATAACAAACACCACTGATTCATATGATACAGAAGCTCAGAAGTTCCTTAGGCCAGGCCATTATGATTCTGAATTAGGAAACTGTGTGCTAATGGCAATGAGTAATATCCTGCAAATACCGCTGGTTATTTTTACATCGATGGAAAATTATCCCATTACACAAATAATTCCTAGAACAAGAGTGCTTTCCGAAGTTCCGATATACCTCGCATATAATCATGGTGGCAGCGGACACTATAATTTGGCAGTTGAAGTAACTCACACGCAGTCAAATTCAACTACAACTGAAGCAACCAGCAAAGAGGCAGACAAGCATTTGCAAGTTGAGGCCGACGTTCCCCCTCAACATGAGGCAGGGTGCTCGTGTGGTCGCGGAAACCCAGGGAAGACAGGGAAAAGTGAATTCTGCAAACAATATAAGTCACGCTGTCCTTGTTTTCGTAATCTGCGAGGCTGCAATGAAAAGTGTTCCTGCCGTTTGTGCGCGAATCCGTTTGGTAGAAAAACTCAAGAAAAAGGGATCTTTGGTCCGCTACCAAGAAAGAGACAAAAACAAGATCTTCAGAAAGATATGAAGCAGACAGACAAAGGATATATGGAAAAGAAAACAGAAGAACCCATCGCTACAATTTGGTTTGAAGACGAACTGTATGTCATTGAAGCGTTGTTCTTGTACTTGTTAGTTACAAGCCAAGATATTACCCCGGACAGGGTCTTTGCAGAGTACCACAAGATAATAGAATTCTGCTCAGAAGTGACAATTTATCAAAATGTCTTTTCTCTGCGTCCAAGATCCTCGTCAGCAATAACAAAGAAACTACAAGAAATAAAAGGCAAGTTAAAGGTTGACGAGGAATTATTCAAAAAACAAATCCAATACAACTGGTTTTTTGACTAAATCGAATTTGCACAAGCAGATAACAAAATGATATCTTCCTGCAACGGCCAATCCCGTTCCAAAGGACTAATCGCCAGTGATTATTGAAGGAAGTTTGGTCGCAGTTTTCCCACGATGGCTTAAACCTTTATTTCTCATCGGCACGTGGCACTTTCAGCCACACGAAGCAGTTTTAAATGAAAAACAATGCAAACACATTTGTGGCAGAGTTAATGCGTTATTCGTTTAAGATCCATGATTCTTGAAGACGAGAAAACGTATTAATAATTTTAGAAAAACGTGTTCTGTTTAAACATATTTTTTGTTTCATTTTCTGATAAATCATACTGTTTATACGAGTTATATAAAACAGTGTCGAAATTAAGTATAAATTAGTTGTTCTCGGACTTTGTCTATTCCGTCTTTTGGTTAATAGGCAGGTACCGTATTTACTCGAAAAAACGCCCCCGGCGTTTATTTTAAACTTGGCATCGTTGACCCGGCGTTTATTTGAAATCCGAAGCTTGCTTGAGCACTTTATCCATGAAGCAATGGATTTTCTTCATTAAATTTTACAGAAATAAATCTTTCCGTTATATCTGCAGTACATTATATGTCTAATAAATACTTAAGGGGATTATTTAACATTCCATCTTGGAGACCCGGCGTTTATTCGAAGCCCGGCGTTTAATCGAGTAAATACGGTATTACATGTAATCTGTTCTGTTAGTTATTCCCAATCGGGGATATGAAATTTTATTTTCTTTAAGGAGGAAAATAAAACAGATGCAGCTCATATAACGAGATCACTAAATATAATGTCACCTAGAGAATATAGATTGTCCAACTAGACATGCTCTCAAAGGGGTTTAGGGCTCCAGGGATCCGGGCCTAAAATTAAGAAAGGGCTCCAGGCCTCCGAGGAGAGAATTTCAAAGTTCTAGGGCCCCATATCATTTGCTTTAGGGCTACAGGCTCCACCGTGGTCGAAAATCCTCAGGGGCGTAGTCTGGTTTTTCGGTCTAGGCACGCACATGAAACAAAAGAAAAACGAGCGCCGAAGAAGCTAGGGGGTATAGGGGCATGCCCTCCAGAAAATTATTATTTTTAGGACCTCGGAAATGCCATTCACCATGTTTTCAGGGGGAATTTTGATAAATCGAAACATGGAAAAACGTTAACAATTTATGACAACCTTTGGTACAATTGATATTAGTTACAATGTGAATACAGGCAAAGGGCGAGACTTGTAATGTCCATGGCTATACTACGCTTAATCGCATTTTAAGGGTCGCATGTTAGGCGTTCGATTTACGTCTTTCCCGGCCGTAACACTATGACCTAATTTCATTTCTTCAATAACCTCGTGCTCCTCGCATTTTACAGTTCTGTTCTCCAAATAAAATTGTCGTCAAGCAAATTGGCTTCTTTTTTACATCCTTTTTTATTTCATAACAATTTTTCCTAAGAACGAATAAATCATGTCCTCTTCTAGTACAGCGAGAAGAGGACATGATTTTCTGTCTAAAGTTTAATGATTGAAGTCATTTGATTAAATTTTCAAAAAGGAAGTTACCTTCTGATGGTCCTCCTTTGCTGACCTTTTAACAGTCTGTACTATTCACCAAGCTTAGGTAAAGTAGCCCTTCACGATTTTGTTACATGTCTGGCCGCACAGGCTACCTCTAAAGACGTGGCTTTGAGCACTCAAACATTAAATGAACTGAAAGGACGTTGAACACTTCATCAACCCAAAAGTTCAAACTGACCCGAAATGACTACGTTTCACACTGACTTCAAATACTTTCGCGGACCTCTTCAAAGGGCCAAAAGGTGGATTTCGATCATTTTATTTTTGCCTTTCATTTTCTTACTATAGTTGTGATGACTGGGTTTCAAACTCCTGTTTTAAAGTGAATAGCGCAATATTCACAAAGACTTCTTGATGAAAAATAGCAGCAATACAATGAGAGAAAAACTCTTGCATGTGTAAAAGTTGCTTTTCGCCAATAAATCTTTAAACAAGCAGATAAATAAATAAATAATTCCTTTTTTTTCCCTACGCCCTTGAATTCTGATACATACAAATTATTTTCTAATTCAAATCCACAAATAACAAAGTCTGCCCTTTTTTATTACAAACCTGAGCTTTCGGTTATCACGTCTCTTGTTGTTTAACTGTAGATTATAAGCTTCAGGAAAATGTGCTTTGCCTTCTCTCCAGATCCCTTACAAGTAGCCCAAGATGTATGGATGGCACGGGGGACAAGGGTCAAGATGCAAGGCTCGCCCAATAACATACATTCTAAGCGTTTTTACTAACATCGAAGGTGTATATGTTACCTGAGTGCCAAAAGGTAGCAAAGAAACGCGCAAATTTTTTTTTTGTGCCTACTGTTCCTCTGTGCCTACTGTTCCTCTGTGCCCACTGTTCCTCTGTGCCCACTGTTCCTCTGTGCCCACTGTTCCTCTGTGCCCACTGTTCCTCTGTTCCTCTGTGCCCACTGGTCCTCTGTGCCTACTGTTCCTCTGTGCCCACTGTTCCTCTGTGCCCACTGTTCCTCTGTTCCTCTGTGCCCACTGTTCCTCTGTTCCTACTGTTCCTCTGTTCCTCTGTGCCCACTGTTCCTCAGTGCCCACTGTTCCTCTGTACCTACTGTTCCTCTGTGCCTCTGTGCCCACTGTTCCTCTGTGCCCACTGTTCCTCTGTGCCCACTGTTCCTCTGTTCCTCTGTGCCCACTGTTCCTCTGTGCCCACTGGTCCTCTGTGCCTACTGTTCCTCTGTGCCTCTGTGCCTACTGTTCCTCTGTGCCCACTGTTCCTCTGTGCCCACTGTTCCTCTGTGCCCACTGTTCCTCTGTTCCTACTGTTCCTCTGTTCCTCTGTTCCTCTGTGCCCACTGTTCCTCAGTGCCCACTGTTCCTCTGTGCCTACTGTTCCTCTGTGCCTCTGTGCCTACTGTTCCTCTGTGCCCACTGTTCCTCTGTGCCCACTGTTCCTCTGTTCCCACTGTTCCTCTGTGCCCACTGTTCCGCTGTTCCTCTGTGCCTACTGTTCCTCTGTGCCTCTGTTCCTCTGTGCCTCTGTTCCTCTGTGCCCACTGTTCCTCTGTGCCCACCGTTCTTCTGTTCCCACTGTTCCTTTGTGCCCAATGTTCCTCTGTTCCTCTGTGCCCAATGTTCCTCTGTTCCTCTGTGCCTACTGTTCCTCTGTTCCTCTGTTCCTCTGTGCCCACTGTTCCTCTGTGCCCACTGTTCCTCTGTGCCTACTGTTCCTCTGTGCCCCTGTGCTAACTGTTACTCTGATGACGTCAGTCAGGTCGTCGTACACGAGCCATGAGCCCGGAGGTACGAGCTATTATTTGCTCGGAATCCATCACTCTGTTCAAAGGTGAACTGATGGTTATTTGAGCGATGTGTTACTGTTTGCTCTTAGCCCGAGGGAAAAAGAAAAAAAAGCCTTTGTCTTTGCTCAGTGTTGCATGATAACGTGTGACAAGTTGCGTGACATTAGAACACGTGCTCGCCTGTTGCGTAATGCTCCGAATTGTAGTTTTGCATCGACTGAATAAACGTCTCCTGAAGCCCGAAATCGAATTGTCTTCCTCTTACATGGTGGCAGCGGTTAACCAACGAATCCACTAATTTTATCCTTCAATTTGTTATCGAGCAATGGTCTCAGGATACACTTTACCGCCCCCGGCGCAGTTGGAGATTCACGACAGCAATGCATCCGAGAAATGGAAACGATTCTTTCTTGCGTGGACAAATTATGCGTTGGCGACGGAATTAGGCAACAAATCGGAAGCGGTACAGGTTGCTACACTGCTTACAGTCATCGGAGACGAAGGTAGAGAGATCTACTCGACGTTGACCTGGGACGACGTGGACGCAGACGAAATACAGCCCGGTCTAACGAAATTCGCCGAGTACTGTCAGCCTCGAAAGAATATACCATTCGAGAGATATCGGTGTAACCAGCGAATACAAGAGCTTGGCGAATCCTTTAAGCAATACCGACGTCAAGGCTACCGAAGAATCTGATATGTATTTTGAGGAGACTTCAAACGGAAGAAATATCAGCAGTCCGTTTGGAGGATCCACGACTCGTTGCACACTTCAGGTGGAGTCCGGAAACTTCATCCGTGCTATGTGTTACCGTTGTACGTCTACAAGCTTGCTTCTAACGACCGCAAGTTAGAGAAAGTTAAATCCGTGCAGACTTCCCTTGAGGCGCACGTAGGATCAAAGATTAAAGTTATCGGACACGTTACCATAAGGATGTGGAGAAATAAGGTGTCGTCCTTGTTGGGCTGTCGCCTAATTGAAAGTCCCGAAATTTTCCCAATCCTGGAGCGGAAAGCATGCCTCGGTATGAAAATTATCCAGTACAACGATAATGATCAGCCACATAAACCACAGACGGAAGGGGCCGCAGTGTACAACGTTGATTCCAACCTAGGATCGGTACTAACACGTAAAGGAAATACTGGCGAAGTTGCCAACAGCGCTCGGTGACGGAGTTGGCCAACAAGGAGAGTACGCCATCAGACTAGACCCAAACGCTCATCCAGCCCAACACACACGACGCAGAGGAGCAGTGGCCCTTATATCTCAGCTTCAGCAAACCCTAAATGATCTGGTTGAAAAAAAGAAGTAATTGCATCAGTGACCAAGCCCACCCTGTAGACTATCAGCATGGTTGTAGTACCAAAGAGAAATGGAAAACTCCGAATATGCCTAGACCCAAAGGAGCATAGAAGAAGTCGCGACGAGACTACAAGGTGCTGAAGTATTTACGTCGCTGGATGGCCGTAATGGGTTCTGACATGTCAAGCTAGAGGAAGAGTCCACTTACCTAACAAACTTCTACACACGCTGTTTGGAAGATACAGATGGAAACGTATGCCATTCGGGATCTCGTCCGCGCCCGAAGTTTTTCAAAGGAAAATGCACGAATTTGTAGAAGGTCTGACTGGAACTGAAGTAGTTGCTGACGACTCTCTGGTTGTAAAATATGAAAGCTACGAAGAGGCAACAGTGCATCACGACAAGAACCTCCTAGCATTCCTGAGCCGCTGTGAACAACAGGACATACACCTGAACCACGATAAATTCAGGCTAAGTACTTTTCATTGGTCACATGGCAACTGACAAGGGACTCAAATCAGACCCAGCTAAAGCACAAGCCATTGTGGACATGCCCTCACCGACCGACAAGCTTGGAGTACAACGCCTCTTAGGCTTTGCCCAACATCTTGTAAAGTTTCTGCCCCAACTGTCAGACATCACGAAGCCACTGAGAGACCTGACACTGAACGACGTTCAATTCATCGTGGAGGAAGCACAGCAGGCGGCGTTCAAAAGGCTTAAAGATGCCATCACAGTCACTCCAGTCTTGAGGTACTAGCACCTGAATGAAGAAATTACACTGCAATGCGATGCACCTCAGACCGGGCTCGGTGCAGCGTTATTACAGAACAGCCAACCGGTAGCCTACGCCTCGCGTACACTCACATCTGCAGAGAAGCACTACGCACAGACCGAGAACGAACTTCTAGCGATTGTCTCTGCGTTTTCACACATACGTGTAGGGCCGCGATTTGGTCCATATTGAAACAGACCACAGACCACTGGAGCCTATCTTCACTAAACCTTTGGCAACTGCCCCGAAACGCCCACAACGAATGTTGCTGAGCCCAAAAAGATACAGCCTAAACGTGAAATACAAAAAAGGCAAACATCTCCACTTGGCAAATACCCTCAGCAGAGCCTACTTACACGTAGTCAACGCATGCGAGTTTAGCAGAGAGCTGGAGGAGATTGACTACAGGCCATAGATGCTAGTGACAGAGGAGACTTGGCAGCAACTCAAAAACGAGAAGCGGATGACCCAGTGCAACAAATTCTACGAGAGGTGATCAAGAGAGGTTGGCCAGACAAAAGATCAGACGTGCCTGAATGCGTACATCCCTACTTCGACATTCGAGACGAGTCAACGGTCCAAGAATACCTCATTCTGAAAGGCCAGCAGCTGGTTGTACCCAGAGCCCTGAGGAAAGAGCTTATGGAAAAAGACGCACTCATCTCTCATTGGCATCGAGGGGTGTGTCAGACGAGAAAGAGACATCTTCTTCTGGCCACGTATGACAGTAGAGTTTAAAGAGTACACTTGCAAATATGAAGTATGCCTGGCCCACCACAGTAATCAAAGAAAGGAGCCCATCCTCTAGGACGAATTCGTCGCACGACCTTAGGCCAAGGTTTGAGCTGATCTATATGAGTTTGACAACAGAACACGGTTAGTCGTCAGCGATTATTACAGCAACTACATCGAAGTTGCTCGCCTGCACACAGTGACGTCCCGAGCCGTCTTTAAAGAGCTGAAAGAAATATATGCCAGGTTTGGTAACCCATACACCCAAATAAGAGACAATGGACCACAGTTTGCATCAGCCGAGTTTAGCGTGTTTGCCAAAACGTGGATGTTTGAACACAAAGCATCGTCACCCACCTATGTACAGTCGGAAAGCGGAAAATGTCGACCAGACAGTCAAAAGGCTGTTTAAGAAATTCAAGACGGCTAGGGGATCAGAATTCCTAGCGCTTCTTGACTGGCGCAATACACGTACGGTAGGAATTGGAACCAGCCCGGCCTAGCGCCTGTTTGGTCGTAGATGCAGGACGCCGCTACCTGTAGCTGTTTCCGTCCTCCAACGCAGCTACCCCACCGAAGAGGACACCAGAAAGTTGATTGGCAACAAACAACGCCAGAAGTTCTACTATAACAAGCACAGCAAAACCTCTAATTCTCGAATAAAAAAAACCGAAATTTATTCCATCTAGAAGACCCGTAGAAATTTCAAGAGTTATTGAATTATTAACCCATAACTTTCCAACGAAAAAATGTTAATTTGACACCAATAACCTCTTGGATCTTCAACAGTCGTGATGTTGTGTCGTCCTGTGCTACTACACCTTAATGCTGTAAATAAAAACGTCCCTGTAATTTATCCCCTACGCGAGGTGAAAAGCATAATGTGTTAAATAAACAGCTTTCGTGGAGCAAGTACATAACTTAGGCCACACACTCTCCTTGGGAGGAGACGTCTCATTCTCCATTCTTGTTGGTGTTTGTGTTCTTGGCTGAAACACTTTACTCACATAGTGCCTCTCCTTCCCTCACAGGGACATAAATTGGACTTTCAGGAAAACCTGACAAATGCAAGAGGGATTGGGGGTTGGAGGCCAGGGAGGCAAGCTGGGATGGACAAGTATCCCATCCAAGGGGTGTGGCTATACTCCAATGCACCTCTGCTTCCGAAACTGGGATAAGTTGAGAGAATGTTATTCACCCTTGTAATGTACTTTACCTTTACTTATTGGGGTGGGTCTAGAGAGGGTGCGAGGGGAGTTTGAGCCTCCTAAACTGGAATAAAAAACATTTAAACAGAAGCGGTTTCTGATGCAAACTTTAGTGAACAGAATGTATGTTTGAAATAGCTAAAAATGGAGATTGTGTAAAAGGCATGAAACAACCTACAGTGTTATGTGTATTTCAAAAATTGTTGCTCAATTTAATTCTTAAATGCTCATCTAAACATGCTAGATGTGGTGAGTCTAAATGTACCTCATTTTTCACAATCTGTTACTTTGACAATAATTTAAGTATTTTCACACGGTCTTGCCCTTTTCCAGGGCACAATCTCCATCAAACATCCCCAGTAGCTTACTCATCAATTACAGGCAGTTCGAGGTCTGCAGCTGGTAGACTCTCGGTCCCTTCTTTAGAAGAAACCCTTGGTTGTTCAGAGAATAAACAAAGTCGTCAAAACTACGAATCTGCAGTCGTAGATCCTATCAAAAGTAAACATGAAAAAGAGGTGTTTTTCAAACTGAAACTTTTTTAAATGAGATCCCTTTGAGTGGATCATTTGAGACTGGCAAACCAGACACTTCGGACACACATTAGATGATTGCGAAACTTGGAAGCGCAGCGCGCTGGCGGAGCATCCATATTTAAGAAAAAGTATTCTCAACTTGAACTTTGTTGCATCAGATTTATTGGATGGAAAAGGTGAAAAACGAAAACACCTTTTTGAACTTATTTTCCAACTTAAATTTGTAAAATCGAGAACCCAACGACTCTTGGAATGTAATCTCTTAAGTGCTCATATGAAATGTTTTAATGTTAATTACAGAAAGGAGTGCCAGCATTTGGATGCATTCGAATCAATGGAAAAGTGTGCACAATCTGCTCACGTGAGGAACATGTAGGGAGATATATCCCAAATAAACAGCGCCCATATGAGAAGCCGATCTACTCTCGCTCTAATTGCATTCACTTGTTACAAAATTAATCCTATTAAAGGCAAGTTCGTACCAAAGAAGAGCGTCCCAGTTACCTTCGCTATCCTCCTCATTTGTTCAACGGTGAAAAGCGAGTTGTATTCCCTCTCTGAAATGCGACTTAGCTCTGCAACGAAGCGTTTTGACTACAAGATAAAAAGAATTCAGCAATCACGGACTACAACTCCTTCTTTACAAACTGAGACAAAGTCTCTCAAATAAAACCATAACAGGAATGATTCAACAGACCCACGAGGCGAATAAAACCATTATTGAGTACCTGCCTCACCGCAAAGAATGGCGTTTGCTCTACCCTTGGTGGCCTAAAATGGAGTTTTCCATGCGAATTCGATGCTTGTGTGTTAAAAAAAGGAGATTTTATAAGCGAACGAAGGCAAAATGAACGCAGTTAGCTCTTCTGTCAATTATTGAAGACAGACTTTGATGGGTACGTGACGATGAGTACCGAACCTTCCCCACGAAGACCAACCTGTGCTCTTGAGCTCATTCCGGAGCCATGTTGAGAGCGTTGAAAATCCAGATTTCCAAAGTCGTCACTAAACGTGTCCAGGAGACTGTATTTCATGATCTCCACCACATCCTTGGCGTCTTGTTGGCTAGCCTTTTCGCGCATCTCAAGCCGTGCTCGTGCCTTCAAAGGCAGATTTGAACAAGGAAACAAAAAAGATGTCAACATGACGTCAAAATTGAAGTTGATGCGCTTCCCTGACGTCTGGTGACGCGCATGCGTACCTTTGAATTGGGTTGCGAATTGCGAATAATGTACTATCCTCGGAATAAAAGGTCGACATATTGCATTGGTGAAGGTGAAAAATGAGGTCGAAGTAAACGTTAGAAATCGCCTCCTTGTATGCGGAATGGCGTTTCTTTCTGTAAGTTTTGCGAGAACAAATTTTTGCGGTTCGATGTTGGGGCATTTCTGTTGGGAGATGTTTCCATTAAAAGCAATGACGCAAGCATTGATGGCAGAACACGCACAAGAAAGAATTAAAAATCAATTCAAAACAAATAACATTAATTGACAGATGGAGTATGGAGTTTTTTTTTTATTAGACTGATGGTAGCAAATTTTTGCAGTGTTTCTTTTGATAGATTCTTATTTCTATGGGAAACCGAAGACTATCTACAAAATTGGCAAAAACAAATAGCTCTCGGATATTTCTACGTATGCTCTCTACACTGTTATCTACAAAAATTTTCCAATGGTACTGACAAGGAGACATCGTTAAACAATCAAGAACTTTTTTAAATGGTGATGATCATATCCTTTTTTCGTGTTATCTTAATGCTTGATTCAACAGTAAGAATTTATGGCGAAATTAATGTTTATACCTGAGTGAGTCTTATGAGTGACTCAAGTTGCCTGGTAGTGATAGGAGTACTATCCGCACTGTGATGCTGTTGTCTTAAGTCCAAATAAAAATTCTACAGAAGAAACACAACTAAGTCAGCGAGAAATTAATCCGAAAACATGAAAAAAAGATTAAAACTTCGAAAAGATTTTAGTTAGGCTACAAAGCCACTCGCTGATGGCGAATTTGCTGAATCCACCTTAAATCTCTTTCTAGGCTTTACCTTCTACAACTACCCTGATTAAGATTTGGCTGTGAAGATCACTGTTCGTTCCTTTCTATGTAAAGGTCAAACATTACTTGTTTCATAAGTTCTTTGCGATCAAAACCATTACTTTAACTGCAAAAAGAATTTAGAACTTCGTACGAGGCTAATACATGCCTCTGGCAAAAACTTATGTACAAATAAAAACAAAACAAATAAAACAAAGGATTTTGCGTATTTACGCACGTAACTCTACACATATACCACAAATGCATAGATTCTTGGCTACCATCAACAAAATTTAATACAAGCCTTTTTAGTTTTCGCTTTGTCGCTGAGACAATTCCTTCAGAAAGCTGATACATCACACCAGTCAGTTATAACAGACGTCGCTTAGTCCAGTCTGTAAATCAAAATCTTGGACCAAAGTTCTCAGTACTCCCGAAAAATTTACGGCTTTTTTATAGAAGCATGGTCCACCAGGCTGGCTCGGGGTCTGAGATTTTACCAAACGATTCTTCTTCCCTGTCCATGGCTTCGTATGACAATTGGGCAGAAAATTCTCCCATATATATAGCTCGCTTACCAAAAAAAACCTTTGAATGGTGGCACTGCCATGATCTAGGTAACTAAGGCTTAACTGTCTAATTGCAAATGAAAAACGAAAAAAGAAAATGACCAGAAGTTTGTGCCACCGTCATGTGACAATGAATATTTCACCTGTAAGACTTCTGCTGCTGCAGGAGTTAGTTTAGGATGCACATACGTCCTGGCGTAACCCACGTACTGTAACGCAAATGACCCAAATTAGTGACATAATCATCGTATTCAAAATTGTATTTGTTAGAGAAATGTTTCGTAACCATTGTGGTGGTTCCTTTAATGCCTTTTGCGATAAATTCCAATAATATTAATTCAAATGGTACCGAAGTAGAGAACAAACATTGCAGACTGAGTATACCGCTTGAAAGTAAATTCCATAAAAGATAAACTCAAAATGCAAATTATGTCAGGAATTTGGCAATAATAAGTCAGGCCAAGGAGTTAAAGTGTCCACTGATAACAATACTAACTTTTCGAAGTAGTTGGCTGGGAATGGCATCAAACTCTTCATTTCGACCAATCTGGCAAAAAAAAAGCCAAACGTTATTCACCCTTTATCCGCGTCAAATATAAGAGAAGCAACATCCACCCGCCAGGTTAACTTAAAAACCTGGCAATGCCCTAAATTTACCTTTAAACGCTCAGAGAGGAGTTTATCAGCTTCCCATTGTCTCCTCATCTCGTCCTCATCACTGCTACTGTCCTGTGGCCATCCGAAAATAATAAACAGCTATAAATGGGCAACTTGATCGTGGTAAGTATCCGATAAAATAGAGTCATTCATTCTTAGCCTGAGCAAATTAAGTTAAACAAGGGGTCAAAACTATAATAGGTAATTTTCATTTCCCTAAGGCACAAACTGCTCTGAAAATCATTTTGTCCTCCTTCTAAGACCATGAAATGGGTATATCTTCCGAAGCATGTTTTTGTTATTTTTGGCTGTTAATGTTTTAATCGTCGTTAATGTTATGTGCCGCTTTGTCTAGCATCGCCTTACTCAATCGGACAGCTTAGAAAGGTCATTGCGTTGCTGTTAAGTCTTCCTTTCTGTATTTACAAAGGAGTGGGACTGACGCCTCAGCAAAGTTTGTTTTCACCATATCCTCGAATCTTGAAGATGCCCAATATAATTTCTTTACCTGCTGCGGAAACCCCTTTTAACTTTTGATCAGGATTTTAATCACTCAAACTCACACAGCAACATTGTTCATGATATGAATGTCATGTGCAAGAAACTATTCCCAGTCTCGATCATTCAACGATGGCTGTAATAAAATACAAAGCCCAGGTTCTTTGTTAAAGTTGAAACCCGCCAGTGATAAAACGAAATTCGTCGAATATTCTTAACAAGCTCGAAGAAACTTTCCCTGTCATCTCAGTTATGCGTAATGGGTAATTTACCGCGTCATTAAGCTGTTTGCATTTTAGAACGAGCGCTTCTTCGCCCGCGAATAAGTTTGAAGCTTTGAGCTACGTAAGCCGGCAAGGGGTCGGCAAATGGTCTTGCACTCATTAA
This sequence comes from Pocillopora damicornis, assembly GCF_964200805.1. Lineage (NCBI taxonomy): Eukaryota > Metazoa > Cnidaria > Anthozoa > Scleractinia > Pocilloporidae > Pocillopora > Pocillopora damicornis. Next base: position 21,895,295 of record NC_142676.1, read on the forward strand.
TGGCGCCAGACCACCGGTAAACCCCGGCCTCCAATCCTCTCGTCCTGCAGCGCTAATAACGAGGGCGTGCGCGCGAGCTAGGGAATTTTAACCTTGGATGAAGAATCTCTGTACCTCTCTTGAACGCCGTCTTGCTGTCACCACTCCAAATGCACTACAAAGATAAAGAATTATGTACCATTACATTTCTATCCTAAAATCTGGGCAGCAGACTGTAGAACGGGAGATGTCGAGTTCAAATCTCGACCGGATCCGGTACCGATAGGGGATTGAAAAAACAAGTCCATTAACGAACTCCACGTAATTGAGATGATTGCCACATCTTTACATCAAAGTTTCCTTACTGTTGACGATTGAATTTTTACTAGGAAATGAATTTGGCATTCTTTAGGGACTTGCCCATTTGATAATCAAAGCTCTTGGCCTCTTTCTTCTACACCTTGTAACAGAAGGTGCAAGACAAATCGTCCTTTCTCACTCTTAAACCTCAAAACAGTAGTTAGGCAGTTTTGTCAGTCAAACATCCTTGAGATCATCAGCATGAAATAATTACAAAAAAGTTTAATGATTTACCTCTTTTTCCCAGCATGCAAGGCCATAACATGTTCGGACAACATACAATCCATTTCCTGTTGAAAAATGAGCAGCATTCAGCTAACTTTTATGGCGTAAGTGATCATCCACAGCTAACCCTTTCATTCCCAATATCTCATCAGAAATTCTCCTTACTGTCTGCTATACAAATCTTGACGTTAGTTCGGAAATTTGGTATTGTATCAACTACTAATCCGCTAACTGTTATTTTCTTTATCTTCATTACCTTTTTGCTTAACAATGTATTGATATTGTAAGGAAGCTACAATTACGATATCTGATGGCGTCCCTTGGAGACGAAGAAAATTACGCTTTGTTAGTGTAGACAAACATCATCCACGAGGTGAGAATCTTAAACCGATAAAAAATGTTGATACAAAATATCATCTCGCATCATGACTGAGGACATTAGAAAGAAAAAATGTGGAACGGTTCTCAGGAAATCAACTAACCTCGTCTGGCTTGTCCAACAAAATGAAAACCTAAAAATACAACAAAAATTTGTCTCTATCTGAATTCGATTGCTGTGTGTCGAACACATGTTTACAACGATTTCAATGCGTTCGCCCCAAAGTGGAGCGAGGTCAGTTATGACAGATTTTCTGAACTAACCAGGTCGAAGCGTGACAACAAAGCACTCCCCATCCTAAGAAAAAAAAGAAACATTTTAAGGATCGTATGAATACTCAGTTTAGTCAGCACTAACTAAATTAAATGTAAGAGTCAGCTGACTTACTTGAGATTCTCGGACACAGTCTTTGCTTTGTTGTAGTGACCACCCACAGGGTTGGCGGCCGCAAGGATTGATGTTCTCGCCGGTAGGCTGAAATCAGTACGCAAAATCATTTACTACCCAGATACTGACGAAATAGCAGACTTTTTCCTGTTTCGAACATGATAGTGGCTCTGCGCGCAGTAAACTTACCATTCATATCTTCACATGGAAAGACAACGATGTCAGTCTGGGTAACCGATTTATCATTAACTTTTGTCAAACCACGAAAGATTCCATTTGACCAAATAACGTCAAGAAAACGCGCAAAATTTTAGAAAGAACACACTGATACGAAACCGGTTCGGCCGGTTTTTCAGAGAAGGTAGCGTGACAGAATTGTTCGTATAGTGGAGTTGTAATCTAATGGTCCCCGGGGCAAGCATCTTACTTGCTACCCACCAGATTCGTTACCACTTTCTCCGAGTTTAACTCCTTTACTGAGTATTGTAAATATTCAACAGATTGGTCTCCTACTAACTGGTCATTTTGCCCGTTCTATGTTGTTTTTTTTTCTCTCGTTCTTTGTCCTTGTAATTATTTCTATCATTATACTTTTCTTAAAGGAAAAAAAGAAGAGGACACGATATAAATAGAATACACCTTTACTGACCTGCAAACAACGCCGGCTTTTGCGATACTTATACTTTGCTGTTCCTAAAAAGACAAGATGAAAAGATCCTCAAGACACACATGAACTAGTAATCTTGTTCTTTTCACATTTGGAGCCTTTCATTCTGAGCACATCATCAAGGGGAAAAGTTGATTCTCACAGAAGCCTCGTGTACACTAAACAATTCAATTATGAGTTCGAGATTGCTATCGCGCAATGATCAATCAGGGCGAAGCCCGAAAGAAATATTACGCGTGGAAATCGAGAGCGAATAATCTAGTAATTGTTTGGTACATATCTACTCGTCGTTCCAAACTTAGCAGGATCATGTCTTGCGTTCAATTTGTTTATACAACCGCATACTGTTTGGTCACCCTCTTTACTTACCATCTATCATGGTATAGACAGCGGGTAGAGTGACCGATCAGATTTTAGGATTTACGATAGCAGACTACTAGATTTATTCTAAATGTGGATAAAGATAAGTTTAATGTGAATATTCAAACCTCACCATTGCTTCAAGCAAAGCTTGATGTTGGCTCCCCATCTTGTCGAATTCATCGATACAGCAGCAACCTAAACCAGTGTATTACAAGGGAAACAAGAACTGAATTTGATTGGGCCATAATTATAACTAATGTTTCCTTTCCCCATCGCCTTCCGCCTCGTTTCATGGGCTCAGTTCATTGGATGAACCAAACAAAAAAGGAAAGAAAAAAGGATTTGAAAAGAAAATCGACACCAACTGTTGGCGTGGTGGAGGGGGAATAATTTGCTTTGAGTAAGAATTCTTTCAACTCCTGTCCAGAGTATTTTTCCAGTCTAGATATATTTGCGAGAATCGATTTTTTTTCTTCTGAAATCAATCAAATAACGAAAAAAGTAAATAAACAATGCATACAACGTACCTTGGTCTCCTAACACAAGTGCTCCAGCCTCTAAAGAATAATCTCCAGAGGAGCCTTCCTTAGACAGTGTAACCTAAAAAACAACGTGGCAAATGGAGTATAAAAGGTGTTTACTTCAAATTGTCCTTCCCTTCCGTTTGATTTTCGCCGCTTCGAGCGTCTGAATCAGGATATCAATCTTTCTATTAAAAATACAAAGGTTTCTTCATAATTCAGTTCTTCCAAGAGAACGTAGATGGAAAATTATGGAGACAAAACACAAAAAAAATTTGTTACCGTGAGTCCTGAGGTTGACGTTGCATTTCCACAGACATAGACGCCTCTTGGAGCAACATTGGACACTGCCTGAAGCATCTGCACTCAAGACACACACACGAGAAGTATAAAATAATAGAATGCTTTCGCTTGGTGCCTGATTGTTATCGCCCCAAAAGTAATTCGGCCCGTTTCACAGATTCTGTCAGAAAATATTGCAGATACCATAGCCCCTCGCACTGGTCCACAGGTGTGTTTAGATGAGAGTATGGAAACACGGTTGTGAGACTTTAGTCGTCTGTTTGAGAAATATTTAATGAACGCGATAGAGAACTTAGCTGTGTCTAAATGGCTACATTTTAACACTCTCGAAAGTTATGCAAATCTTATACTTGTGACTCAAGTTTTAGATCTTCAAACATCCCTCTTGTAAAGATAAGTTTACCTTACCACTGAATCCCTGTATTTAAAACAGGTACTCTTACGTTTATTCGCAGTTTTAAGCTGAACTTCGATTCCCACAATTTAATTATTACATTAGCCTAGACAATGATATAAGCCACTGAGTCATATTCGTTTTGATTTTCCTTGATCCTATAGCTCTGCGCCTCTGAACGGCTCCAACTTCAACATTGATGAAAACCAGCCTTAAGCTTTACAAAATACCATGCACTCATCTCAAATTTTAAAGGAAAGAAATTGGTGCAAAAAACAAAACTAAGAAGGTTAATCAAACCAGCGTCTATTCCAATCACCTGGCTTTTCCCCAATCCTGGGTCTCCAACAACCAAAATGTGTGGATTGCCTCTCACTGGAATACGATTCTGTAGAAAAAATTGTAAGCAACGTTTAGATGTGGTGAATCTTAACATTACATCATTCTTTTTTTCCTGGAGGCATGTGACTTCATTTACATAAATCCGAAAGTATGCTTCCTTATTCACTTTTCACCTTTACATAACTCCAAAGGTCAGATCCACAGTTCCCCCATCCAGCTTTCAAACATCTCCGTGTAAATCATAAGAGAATTTAGTGATTAAGGCAACACCCTCAGCTGATAATTTTACCCTTTCTCATCACCTGTTTTCTTTAATAGAATACTACTACCCCAATGCTTTCAAAGAGAGATGTGATTGTTTGTCTCACGATGTGGTCACTTTGAATGTGGATCGCAACGGTTCGACTACATACTGCTGGTCTTCTTCGGGCGAAGATTTTAAATATACGTGTGTGTGTTATAATCCATTATCATCTGAAGAAGACAAACAGTATGCAGTCGAAACGTCGCGAACCACATCCAAGGTGACCACATCGTGCGGCAAACGATTATATTTCTCTTTTGAAAGTGTTATTTACCATGATGACTTATCAAACCATTTTACGATTTACCACCCTAATGGCTGGCAAATCTCGCCTCCCCCTCCTCCCCCAGCCCCAATCCAGAAGACTATCAACACTGAATCGATCATCGGAAGGGAAAAAGGTAGAGAGGTACGGTGGGGAAGTTTAAAACGACATTTTTACCCCTGTTAAAGATAGGGTCACAAAATTAAAACTATACCTTATCATTCAGGTATCTCTGGGTTCCACCAAACAGGCCTAACACCAAACCTGCTTTCACCATCTAACAAAAGGAATGATTATGATGATGAATGAAGAGGTTTTTTTGGAATCAAAATCAAATATCAATTGCTTACATGAAAATGTCCTTTTATTTCCTCAGTCTGAGACATTTACAAACTAGGTAAATTAGAAAAAAATACCTCGTGTCCATAGATTGAAGGGCACAAAGAGCTGCAATTAGAAATGAGGTAGAAAATGTTTTACCTTAAAGAAAAAAGATGCACTTTTCTAATCCCTAACAGACTTAATCCACATAATTTTAAATAATTTGGTAAACCTCACAAAAATTTTTTGGAGTACTCAGAATTAATCATAAGCAAGAAGCAGTCCATAGTTTCTTGGAATTATTGAAAATTCTATGTGATAGTCTCAGTAATGAAAATAAATAAAAAGTATGCATACATACACTTGAGGGAGTAAAAGAAAAAAACCAACTTCAATTAAAAATGCATTCTAATACTCTCACCCAACGATCAATCGAAACAAGTTCTTTTGAGCCTGAATTTCTTGAATGGCATACAGTTCCTATCAAATGAGGAGAAAAAATAAAAAACTCTTGGTTCAGAAAAATATACATTTTCCTTAAAATTAGCTTAAAGTACTTGTTAGACAATGAGCATTATATGGTCAATGCCACAAAGGTAGCATATCATGGGTGAACAACACGATAAAAAAAGGAAAGCTTTGATGGGAATAGAAATAATTTTAAAACAAGGAGGATTTTTCGAATACAAAGTGTAGATGAAAAAACCTTAATAGAAAATTCCATGGCCAGTCCACTGGTTTGTTCGGTAGCCCCAGTTCCTCCCTTGTTATTATTCACAGCATTGACATGGAGGTAAAGAAGGAACATGCACTTGTCTTTGTTGCTCTTGTTGCGATCTACCAGTAAACAGTTCAGAAATGTACTGTCAGTAATTAAAAAACAGATGCAAGGAGGCATAAAAGGGGTCTTCTTTAATTGGGACACTGATGCTGCACAGCAGTGAATCAACTTCCAGAGGACACAAGGACTGATCGTTGTTATGATAGGAACCAATTATGTGTAATTTGAGGCATGACTTGATTGACAAGAGGCACACACCTGTAGAAACTAATATAACAGATCTTATATGTAACTGCATGCATGATTTCAGCCATATGAAATAAACTGGTTGTTTTGAAACCGAAAGCTGTCTTCTCCCAATCTACCACACAAACAACGTGGTTAAATTATGGTATATTTGACAAGGGCTTAGTACCAGCAGATTAAACTATTTATTTCAACTTGAAAATTTGACTAGTATGATACGTCAACTACCTGTGCATTGTAGTTCTCCAACTCTGAATGTATAACCCAGCATTAAAGACAGACCAAAGAGCTCATTGACTAACATTTTGCAGTTGCACATTAAGCAAAACAAATCCATACACAAGCTTTTGAACAAAATTCCCTTCTATGTACTTTGCTTGACTTGATGAAAATGAGCTTTCCCAACATAAATTGTTTGTTTGAAGTGCTATTGTTTCTTTTCCTTTGAAATTGTTTGGATTTTCACAGAAATTTCATTTCATGGGCACTATGTTTAATGATAATGCTTATTAAAAAAAAAAAAGGGTTTAATTAAAAGACAGCTGGATCTATTTGCTCTACAGTTCTTTCTTCCAACTACCTACTTTCTTCTGTTCCTGTAGCCTTCACAATCCCAGTAACAGTAACCATATCACCTGGAACACAGCTGTCCACTAGCAAAAAGAGGACAGAGAACATAGCGAAAAAAATCATGTTACTCTAACTGACAAAATGTACTACAGGTATCCATGTTGGACAGGAAACCAAGTTTGACTTTTATCAGTTCCTAAATTCAGGAGATTACTTAACAGGGAACAGATACATAGAGATGTTCCTTGATTATTCGGATGAGTTTATTCAATTGCTCGTCTTCTCTTTTCACTGCAGTTACTGTAACTAACAGCTAAGCAAAGTCCTAATAAAAGCAAACAAACCTAGAGGTACATGTATCACATCGGTTTGGATGATAAGAATAAATGTTACAGACAAAAGAAGATATATTTAGTATGAGAAAATCTTGGATACTATTAACCCTTTAACTCCCGTGAGTGACCAAGACAGAATTTCTCCTTACTATATCTATACAATATCATACAGACAAATGATGAGAATAAAGAAAACTGTCAATTATGGGATTACTAATTGATCCAATATCAAATTCTCCAAACTAAGATAATGATAATCATTTGGCAGACAGTAAGGAGAATTACTAATGTGATCTTGGGAATTAAAGGGTTAGCTCTTTAACCCTAACATCAGTATGCATATTCTCAACATTGCTCTATGATTACATTTCAGAAAATGCTGTTGAGAAGGATTTGTTTGAAAATCAAGCGCTTCTTTAGTGATCATTTTCCTTTATTATTGTGAAATAGCTTTGTGATTTGGGTAATTTTGTCAGGAGAAAATACATACTTATAACAGACCCCTAGGGGTTTAAGGGTTAATTTTCATATACATTTAAAAACAAGAGGAAGAAAATCTTCATACACCAAATTAGAAGATCATAGATTCATACCTAGATCAGCAGTCAGTTCACACTCAACAGTTCTTGGAATTCTTCCAGATTCACGTTGGTCATCATCCATGATTTCCTGAACTCTTTGGGAAGAGAGAACAAACATTGAAACCAACATCTTTGCTAAAACCATTCTTTTTAATTTAGTCACCATGGTTTCAAATAATTGTAGACTGAAAGAAACTTATGATATACTCTTTAACGAATTTGATAACAAGAATGAGTAGGGTAAAACAAAGTTCCACAACTACAGCTCAACCAAACAGCTTACAAGGATTTTGAAAGCTGTGCAGTTAAATTTTATTCAGTCCAATCCTCTTCATATTTTTGCATAATTTTTTATCTTGTGCATATACATGTACAGAATATACATTTATACATGGGCACATCTGCATCTCATGTGTCAAGCAGAGGCCTACAGTACACTGCATACACTGTCTGAGGTAAAAGTTAACCCTATGTTATACTAACATTAGTATGCATATTCTCTATATTGTTCTCTATACCTTTCTGAAGGTGCTGACAGGGGGAATTTGTTTAACAATCAAGAGCTTCATTAATTGCAGATCAATTTGTTTATTATCATGGCCTTAATATTTGATTCAGGGGTGGTATTGTAAGGGAAAATAAGACCCTAGTCACCCTTACATGTCAAAGGGTTAAACTCTTAAACAGGTCATTCAAGTAGCTCTGAGCCACAATACTTCACTCTCACAGTGTAGACCTCTCTCCTCCCACAATACTTCACTCTCACAGCATAGACCTCTCTCCTCCCACAATACTTCACTCTCATAGTGTAGACCTCTCTCCTCCCACAATACTTCACTCTCACAGTGTAGACCTCTCTCCTCCCACAATACTTCACTCTCACAGCGTAGATCTCTCTCCTCCCACAATACTTTACTCTTACAGTTTAGACCTCTCTCCTCTCACAATACTTCACTCTCACAGTGTAGACCTCTCTCCTCCCACAATACTTCACTCTCACAGTGTAGACCTCTCTCCTCCTACAATACTTCACTCTCACAGTGTAGACCTCTCTCCTCCCACCATACTTCACTCCCACAGTGTAGACCTCTCTCCTTCCACAATACTTCACTACCACAGTGTAGACCTCTCTCCTCCCACAATACTTCACTCTCACAGCGTAGATCTCTCTCCTCCCACAATACTTTACTCTTACAGTTTAGACCTCTCTCCTCTCACAATATTTCACTCTCACAGTGTAGACCTCTCTCCTCCCACAATACTTCACTCCCACAGTGTAGACCTCTTTCCTCCCACAATACTTCACTCCCACAGTGTAGACCTCTCTCCTCCCACAATACTTCACTCCCACAGTGTAGACCTCTCTCCTCCCACAATACTTCACTCTTACAGTGTAGACCTCTCTCCTCCCACAATACTTCACTCTCATAGTGTAGACCTCTCTCCTCCCACAAAACTTCACTCCCACAGTGTAGACCTCTCTCCTCCCACAATACTTCACTCTCAAAGTGTAGACCTCTCTCCTCCCACAATACTTTACTCTCACAGTGTAGACCTCTCTCCTCCCACAATACTTCACTCTCACAGTGTAGACCTCTCTCCTCCCACAATACTTCACTCCCACAGTGTAGACCTATCTCCTTCCACAATACTTCACTCTCACAGTGTAGACCTCTCTCCTCCCACAATACTTCACTCCCACAGTGTAGACCTATCTCCTTCCACAATACTTCACTCTCACAGTGTAGACCTCTCTCCTCCCACAATACTTCACTCCCACAGTGTAGACCTATCTCCTTCCACAATACTTCACTCTCATAGTGTAGACCTCTCTCCTCCCACAATACTTCACTCTCACAGTGTAGACCTCTCTCCTTCCACATTATACTTCACTCTCACAGTGTAGACCTCTCTCCTCCCACAATACTTCACTCTCACAGTGTAGATCTCTCTCCTCCCACAATACTTCACTCTCACAGTGTAGACCTCTCTCCTCTCACAATACTTCACTTTTGCAATGTAGACCTCTCTCTCCTGCCAGGAGTTTAAATTGGTACTAGCAAACTCTTAACAAAAACAGATGTAATGTTAGAGGGGAGGGAAGGGGAGATTTCTGCAATTATATGGAGATCCCTTCCAAGAGGAAAAGCATTACTCAAAGTCAATTCACACAGCAGAAGCTGGAATAAGCCATAGTTGATTTTGTTTTTCATTTAAATGACCACTCACTTGATAGTTTGCCAGTCAATTGTCTCAGTCATTGGTGAGCTTCTCTCAGGAGTGAAAGATTTGCCACGACAATCCACTGAGGAACACTAATAAAGAAATAATATTAAAAAAGAGGATAGTCCTGAAAACATTAATTACTTCCATGTGCACTGATGACTACCTCTGAGTGTTTTGCTGACTTGCTTTAACTTTAAATTAAGGGAGTTTCCAGCAACAGCTCAACAACATGCAGCCACTGAAAAACTTCTTTGCACTTCAAAGTAGATTCATTTGATTTGGATCTAGGTTTTGGCATGTTTTATCATGAAAATACACATGTAGTAAAGAATGCCTTGTTGTGTATAATGCACATGGGAATTGGGAGATAATCAAAGAAAGATTAGTAAATTATAATTACAATATTATTATAACAGATTCAATGATATCCTAATGATGCAAATACAATTAACTTCGCCCTTCAGAGCATCCTAATTTCAAAATTAATGAACTCACAATTCTTAATTTAACACCAAAATGCATGCTGTATGCTGCAAATTAAGGTTTTTTGCCTGCTACTATGGTGAGCTTCTTGAAGTTATGGTTGAAATAGCCCTTCTGAGTAATTTTTAAATGTGAGACAAGTTAAAGAATCAAATTAACTTGCCTGAGTTGGAATTGAGTACTTCCCATCGGTGAGATGTACAACCTTGAAATGACCATGAAAAAAATCAATGTTGCCGTCAGAAAAAATTCAGACATGAGATTGCTTTATTTCTACCACTTAGTCTTGAGAATTTTTTAAAGAAAATAAATTGTCTTCTCATTTTGAGTCTTGTAAAAATTTAGTCACACATTCTCATTTCATTTCAAGTTGCCTTGAAATCTTGAAATGGCCCACACAAATCAGCATTTAATCCTGAAATGGTCAGATTCACATACCAAATATGAATACAAAATAACATGACTGCATAATTAAGACATAGAAACCATACCTGTGTCTGGCTGCACAAGTTGCATGAAAATGCCATCTTTTTCACCAGAGGTTTAACATTGCTAACTCTTATAACTGTTCCATGGATTGCCACAAACTTGCCTGCAGTTGTTACAGCATACAAGTGAGTGCCAGGACAATTCAAAGGTCTGAGAAAATTTAACTCTGTGTGATTTGGATGATTTTCTGAGAGTTCAGAGGTCTTAACTCTTCAACTCCTAAGAGTGACTAGCATCAAATTTCTCCTTACAATATCACCCCTGAATTACACATAAAGGTCAGGAGAATAACAGAAATGATCACCAACTGATAAGAGAATCATTTCTTTATTTAAATTAAACAAATTCTCCTTGTCAACACCTTGGCAAATGTAAAGAGAGCAGTAAGGAGAATATGCATACTGATCTTGGGGTGTAAAGACTTAAAGTTCCACAGCATACAGAGAAGGTGAAATCAGTTAAAGAACTGAAAACTCACAAGTCATCAAGATCAAATTTTTTAAAGAGGTACATGGACACATTTTACATACCCCAATAGCAAGACTTGAGGTTTTTGAGTGGAATGCCAGGCTCAAAGTTTGTTATTCTGGTGGTTAAAATTAAAGCAATTGACATTTAGCTAGTATATAACATATGAGGCACAAAAATGAATCTGCTGAGTAAAGACTGTAAGGAGAGTAAATATCAAAAGACATCACCCTTGAAATAGAAAACATATATATAAATTGGGTGTATTCATTTTATTTCTACAACTAACATTATGCTCTCCAGGTAACCAAGCAAGCAATGTATTAAAGGAATACCATTTAAGGAGAATTTTAAATTCCATCACTATACACAAATGCTAAAGTAACAAGCAAGCCTCCCTCCCTCCTTTTCTCATGTCTGGTACAAGCTGGAATGTTTGCAAAGCCTACAAATTCACATACCTTGCTTGTATATATGGCAAATCAAACAATGGTGCCCCATGGGGGCTCTCAGCTGTCTCCACAGTCAACAAAACCTTGAATTTAAAAAAAATTAACAAAAAGGGGAAGAAAATCTTTGGAGTCAGTCATAAATCACATCTACATGTCGAAGTATTTCTGTAATTATCAACCTAGCAACATGATCATAACATTTTTTTTAAAAAAAGTCGAGACTCATCCTTTTAGGAAAGCATTTATAAGAATTAAAGATTTTACTCCATTAAGACATTCTACCATCTTTGTACATTAAAATGTATGAAAAATAATTTGTTTTCATAGTTTATACATTTAATCAATAGTTTAATTGAATTAGTGTGCTATAAAATTTTAAGGTACTATTAGAAATTACTGGAAATTGCAACATATACTTTAAATAAAGTAAATATTGTAATCATGATAATTATTAGTACAGTATATACAAAACAAGTGAAAAATATGCTATTCGTGCACGCTGGCTAGTTTTGAAGTGAATAGGAAGTACTAGTCACCTCCAAGCAACCAATCACACAAAATCATGCACCACAAGTTCAATTTCCAACCATTTTTCCCCATGATATTGAAAGAAACAACCTAATTTATTGGTTTCTGTGTGGCATATACTAAAAACAGTTATTCACCTCAGTCAGCGTAAGTGAAAGTGATGGATATTTACCTCACTGCTTTATGGCTTGAAGTAAATATTGCCCTCTATTTACCTCCGATGCACCAAACAATTATTACATAATATAAATTATGTATATATATATTTTCATAAATTCAAAAAATCAGACCATCACAGTTCTGCACTACATTCATAAAAGAGCATACCTGAGAAACTGCCAAGCTAATGCTATGAAGAACTTCTGTAGGCTGATCTCGTAAATCTCCAGCGAAAGATGGAAAACTCTCAGCAAGCTCTGGAGTAATGTTTGAACAGAAAGTTGCAAAAGTGTAGACCAAACAATGACTAGCATGATACAGTTAATTTTCAATTTAAGAATGATATTTTTGTTTTTAGAAAACAAAGAACATTTAGAATTCAACCCAAAGAGGCAATCTGAAAATATGTATTACTAAGTGAGAACAATAAAAAGGAAGACACCAACTTGATGCAAATTCTTTTTTTTTTCTTTTAGCTACTTCATTGAGAATTTCTGTCCCAATGTATCTTGTATTTCCTTGAATAATCACCTACAGTGTAGGAGCTTATTTCAAATTTTTGCCCAAAACAAGGAACACTTAAAAAGAAGGAGGGCACCTTATCAAGGATGGGAAGGGGGGCTCATCATTCCCCTACACTCCTATTCTGCTGAAGTTGAAGCTTAAAAAGTTATGGATAAAGTGGGAATAAAACATGTTTTTGTGAGAGAGGAGCAGTGTACTAATTTGAAGAGGACACTTGTTTGAGAGATTGGGGCTCATTTGACATGTAGAGCTGGGGGTTTATTCAATTAAATATGGGCTTTGATCACCAAAGTTGTATGTTCTCTCTAGATTTTAAAACATTTAAAAAGTTTGTACCTCTGCATTTAATTCTATCCATGACACAATTACCTGTATCTGATATTAGATCCATATAGTCAAACATCACAGCTGCTTTGCTTTCAATCTCATCCTAGGAAAGTGCATTATTCAGATCACCGTTGAGTCAGACCAAGAGAGAATTTCTCCTTACAATATCGAGCAAACAAGAGATAAGAATCAAGATAATTATTAGATGGGGATTATTAGTTGATCCAATATCAAATTCTTAGAACTGATATCATGAGAATTGTATTGCAGACAGTAAGGAGAATTATTAATGAGATCTCATGAGTGAAAGGGTCATATAAGTAAACATGACAAAATAAAATGCACACTCTTAAGATTGGTGGAGATCACTCCAATCTGGAAGTAACTGAACAACTACTAGGGCTTTTTCTATTTTTACCTTGGAAAGTTGAGCTGCATGTGATTCCACAAACTTCATGATGGCTTTAACTTTGGTTGCAAGAGCTGAGTCTGGGTTATAAACTTCAGAAGAATAATTATTTGAATGGATAATTCCTTAAAGTCAAGACACATTAAATCAAATATATATCTAGTCAACTGGTAAGGGATTCAAGTTAAAACTAGACAACTGTACCATTTGTAACCCTTAACTTCCACAAGTGGTGAACACATAACTTCTCCTTACAATTATGTTTGTGCTTTCACTCCAAATATCTTGATTAAAACTCTTCACCATGCATTTCTTATAATTTTTTTTTTGAAATTATAAAAGTTTGGTGTTGGATCATATGATAATCCCCCAATTGATATTTGTCTTTATTCTCATCACTTGTCTGATTTATACTGTATTAATACTGTAAAGAGAAATTATGTGTTGATCACTTCTGGGAGTGAAAGGGTAGGTGTTCACGGATGAAAAATGCACCTGGTTACAAACTAATCCCACAAAACTACCGACTCACCAATGTCTGGGAAGTATAAGTTCCATTTCTTGAAGGGACACGGCGTTAAGCTTGTCTGTATTTGCCGTGCTCTTTGATGTTCCTCTTGAGGACCTGAACTTCCTTGGTCTGAACCCCTTTGTACTAAAGCGATAATTTCATGAAATTACTAACAAATTTTTTGGTCAAGTCACAAGCGTGGAACACAGAAATTTCCATCAATTTCACCTCTTCCTGTCTGGCTCGTTCCTCGAGCACTCTTTCTTCCTCGGAACCTCTGTCCTCTTCCTCTCCAGAAGTTACCTCTTGCTCTCCCGGAGCTCATAATGGGTGAATTGGATTTATGTTTTCATGAATTATTGTGACGCACGACCTTTGGAATCGATAAATAATGTTAAAACAAGGCTCATTTGGGCGCCTAGATAAATTTCAAATCTGCCGCCATTTTCCCTCCAAAGATCCATGAGCTCTCTTATAAGGCTGTGCTTAATTGGTTTAGTTCCTTAAAAAAAGAGCCAATCAACGTCGCGCATCTATTTCCTTTTCTAAATTTTCAACATGGCGGCTGTCGTGAAACAACGAAATAGGAAACGTCCTAGACCTCAAGCTCAAGAGAGCAGCCCTCTGAAGAGAAAAGTCGATGAGAACTCGCCAGTAATACTATCATTTAAAAATCATCGGCAAGAGCTGGATTCTCGGCATGACAAACACGAGCGTTTAGTTAAATGTAGCAGAGATGTTACTATTGCAAGCAAAAGGATCATTTTTAATCTTCAGCGAGTAGCCGGAGCGAGTGATACGGAGCAGATCTTCAAAGAAGCAGATGAAAAGTTTGTAACGGTTAAAGAACTCCTAAATACGATAGCTTTGGAGTTAGAGGGAGAAGACCCTTTCTTGTTCACCCGAGCGTACTCTCCTGGTGTGCAGGAATACATCGAAGCATTGTCTTTCGCGCATTTTCTCAAGAGAAAAACTTTGATTTCTTTCGACCAAGTTGAAGCGGAGTTGAAATTTTCAAATGAGGATTGTAAAGATCTTGGCTTAAGCTTAAATCCGTTCGACTACGTACTTGGAATCGCGGATCTGACGGGAGAGCTCATGCGTTTCTGCATAAACAGTGCGTCGAGCGGGGACCAAAACACTCCTTTTGAGGTGTGCAGCTTTCTGCGGGAAATTCACAACGCTTTCGTGGCGTTCGGGAATGTTTCTAGGGAGATTGCCTCAAAATTGAGAGTATTGAAGGCCAGTATGAATAAGGTGGAAGTCGCTTGTTACACTTTGAAAGTTCGGGGTTCAGAAATTCCTCAATTTGCTTTGGCTGAAGCACTGGGTGGAGACTTTACTTCTGAAGAAAGGGATTTTAATTGAAAACTGCTATAGCCTTAGCTGTTTCAAAAGTCAGGTATCAGGTTAAATTTATTTATTTGAGAAAACTGAAGCTGTTTGAAAAAAGGAGAGTTATTTCAAAGATTAAATTGTTGAAGAAAATGAATGACACTTTTTAAAAACATGTTTCAACAGTTCTTCTGTCATCTTCGGTTTTGAATAATACAAAGTACAAAGTTGAATTTAAAGTGTGTAACAAAATGCTGATTGGACAAAACAAACTATAAATTCAACTTTACTTTGTATTATTCAGAACTGAGGATGACGGAAGAACTGTCAAAACATGTCTTTAAAAAGTGTCATTCATTTTCTTAAATTTGTTACATATCTGCTTCTATCCAGACCTTTTGGCAATTAAATTGTTTCTGTCATTTGTTACTGTGTTGTTCTAAGGCAGGTAATACAGTTGTGTTTTTGTGAGGCATTTATCCCACTCAATCATTTACACCCTAACATGGATATCAATATTCTCCATACTGTTCTTTCTACATTTCTTAATAAGCTGACAAGGAGAATTTGTAAACAATCACAGACTTTTCTAATCAGTGATCATTTCCTTTATTCTCATTATCTTAATGTGTGATTCAGCAGTTTTACAAGAGCTGAAACATTAGCAGATATTTAACCATCATTTTTACATTTGTGACTTATGGCCATGCCATGCGAATGTTCTGTTTTGTCAGCTTGGATTTTTAACTAGACTCTCAACTTCTTTAGCACCTAAATGCCTCAGCTAGAGGGATATAGTGTTCGAGTGATTGTTGCCCCTGACCATGTATCAAGGAGCCCTAGTTCTTGTCCTAGCTGGACCATTTTGTTATTTTTCTTAACTCTCAAAGTCTATTCCTTTGTTCAGAGGCAGAAATGTCAAAAATTATGAATGGAAGCCTGTCAAGGAAAAATGGCAAATTGCTGTTCGGTTGGGAAAGGGTGGGGGGTGGTGGTGGGGAGATGACCTTGCATGTCCTGGCATACTATCCAAGGGGGAGTAAGAATAAAAGAAAAATTGGTGGTTTCTCCTCTAGCACCTCTGGCAAAATTGGCCTTCTTGTCTGTAGCCTGACTTGACCAAAATGTATCACTTCAGGTCAGACAGGGTCTCCTTACACTGGCTTTCAAATTTGGCATGAGTGCAACTTTAAGTTTTTAGACAAGTTCTCCTTATGCTGGCTTTCAAATTAGGTGCAAGTGCAACTTTAAGATAAGGGAAATTACAAAGTCAGAAACTGATACAGCTCCTCAAATTAACATACTGTTTTATTGGATTTAAATTCGAGGCCGTATTTTTTCTAAACTTAAGGGCAAGAGACTTCAAATCTCCGCCTATTAGCTTGGTTCATTAGCGAATCCCTTCACAAGAAACCCTGCAGAAAAAGCAAGTAATCTACTGCCTTGATTTTCTGCCATCTGATGTTGTACATATTCAGTGGCAGTCAACTCTGAAACAAAAAATTGGGCAGTTTATTTAATGTTGAAGGCTTTTTGTCACTCATCATTTATTAGGCTAAACTCAAATTATTGTCTAAAGTAACAGAATATAAAAAATGTGTTACATTTTGACTTACCACATATAGCATGTTAAGATGAGCCTTAAAAGAATTAAATTTAACAACAATTTTCAGAACATACACATTACCTAGGGAGTGAAAAGGCCATTCTCTGTTCAAGGCTTCTGGTGAAGAAGAGTTCTGGGGCAGATCCCAGATATAGTAAATGGGGGTCCCGATAAATGTCTGCTGAGGGCATGGGGGTCAGGGGTGTCCCCCCCCCCCTGGAAATTTTGAAATTTAGGTCCTGGGATGGGTGATTTCCAGCATTTAATATTGAGGGACAATTATTGTAGGTTGTTTCATGCCTTTTACACAATCTCCATTTTTAGCTATTTCAGACATACTTTCTGTCCACTAAAGTTTTGCATCGGAAATTGCATTTGTTTAAATGTTCTTCAATTCAGTTTAGGAGTTTTAAGCTCCAACTCTATACCTACCCCAAGGAATAAAGGTAAAGTACATTACAAGGGTTAATAACAGTCTCTCAACTTATCCCAGTTTTGGAAGCAGGAGGTGCATTGAAGTATAGCCACATAGCCACACCCACACCCCTTGGATGGGATACTTGTCCATCCCAGGTTACCTCCCTGGCCTCTACCCTGTCCCTCTCCCTTGTATTTTGTCAGGTTTTCCTGAAAGTCCAATTGAACTAATTTATATTCTTGTGAGGGAGAGAGAGACACTAGGTGAGTAACATGTCTTAGCCAAGAACACAAACACCATTTAGGAACAAGAATGGGAGGTCTCCTCCTTAGGAGAGTGTGTGACCTAATTTGAGTACTTGCTCCACCAAAGCTGTTTATTTAACACATTATACTTTTCATCTCACACAGGGAATAAATTACAGGGACGTTTTTATTTCAATTTTTACCTTAACGCAAGAAAACCGCCAGAACATCTGCCTTAGCAACATTAGCTGAAAAGTGACAGGAAAAAAAGAGGATCTCAGTTTTCAGAAAACCAGTCAAAATGCTGCAGAATTCACATCATTATTATGATTGTAACTAACTTATGATCATTATTTTTTAATTCATCAAATCAATTTTTACTGAAAAGTTACATCCCTGATTGCAATAACAGGGAAATTAGAGGAAAAAAGAAAAAAGCCAAATTCAGATTAATTAGCATAGTCATATGACATTAGCATATGATTTTTATTTTTTGCCTTTTTGGAACCACGTTAAATTTCCAAACAGACATCTGACACGCTCCAGAAGTTTGAGAGAATTTTTCATGGGAAATTCTTTGAAAATTTTCCTGTTGAGGGATTATGGTCAGAGCCAGTACTTTTATGTGCCAATCACTTCCAACTGAGTTTTTTCCTTTTCTATTTTTGTTTCTTTCAACAACGTTATTTCATTAAATACGAGAGTGATCTTCCCAGTAATGAACACAAAAACTGTGTAGGAACAAGAAAGGGAGGTCCCTACCCTTAAAAAAGGTATGGCCTATTTTATATACTTGCTCCACAATAGGAGTCATAAGGTTTTAATTAGGTTTCAATTAGGTGTATGATGCTCCAAAGTAATTAGCAATTTGATAAAATGCAAAAATCAACTCTTGAAAAGCTGAAGCCTCGATGGGGCTTGGATCCGCATTCAGATACTGTTTGGACGCTGCTTCCAGCTGAACTAGGACGGCACAAGATAGAATTAAGTTCTCAATTTTTCTTTGCTGTACATGATTGGTCCAAAAGAAAAATGTGCCACATTAATTTTCAACCAATAAGATTTAAATAAAAATCAATGGAGATTTGGCAAGCCGCGTTTTTTCGCGCTTCAAGCCGTTTGCTAGTTGTTACTTTCATTGGCTTCTTGTAATATTTACTCATCAATTGATTGGCTGTTGTGATAATGTTGGTTTTGGTATCACAACACTCATTCCAAAGCGCCCTAATATATGAAGGGATTCAAGTAAGGCCCACTGATAATCAATAATCAATGCTGAGCAGAGAGCGAAAGCTTAATAATTTTTCTCCCTCTCTCAGCCTCATCAGCTTTGCATTTTAGTTTTATCAAAGGAAAAGCGTGGCGGTCTTGTTCAGTTTCCTCTTCTTAGGCTGGGAGTTAATTCGTAACGTCAATATACTCACCTTCAGTGTTCCAGTTGGTGTGTGTAGCCAACGTGCTGTACAACACAGCGTTTACTCCATAACGCTTTTCCCATTCACAAGGAATTGAGGTAATACACAGCCAGCCGGAATCAATATGGCAGCCACCATAATTCCTGTTAATGAAGAAGTTCCGATTGGTCAATCCTTGGATGGAAAAGGAGTTCTGTACCTCTGATTTCACATTTTCCCATGGCAACGGCTCCTTCAGTTTGTCCTTTGAAAACCAGTTCAATTTGTCCGTTCCCGTGGCGTCGAAGAAAAGCTTCTTGACAGCGCTCCCGTCTTCGTAAAGGACAACTTTGGCCTGTAAACGCAGAATATATAATTATCGCTCCTAGTTTCCTTTAAAGAACTTCTGCCCAATGAACCCTGTGTAAATTATATCTTGTTTGGCTACCGTTACGGTTGAGTTTAATCCGGTTCATCGTGATTTCCGGTGCGTGTCATACCATGTCATATGTACCTCTGCCTGCATGTGAGACGCGTGCGAGAAGCTAGAGAAGCGCTCCTCTTACAACTGACTTTTATCACCCAACGGGCACATGACAGACCTATGCACCTCAAGATTTCTTACGGCCCTCATGTTTAACGTTATATACACCCTTGTTACCTCAGATGCAGCAAACTCAGCCCACTTCAGGATTATCCTGCTTTTGTAGTCGCCAAGGTGCTGGTTAGTGACGTCGAGAGCGCTCATGTCATTCTCAGCGAGAGTTTCACCCGAATTGAAAGTATTGAAAGCACTTTCCTTCGCCCCAGACACCGCCTTGAATATCATGGTCCATCCTTGTGAAAACAGGAGAACAGGTAATAAACAAAATTAGTCTACACATTACAGTCATAGGTATTTAAGTACCACGGTAACAAACCCAAATTTCACAGTGACAAAATGAAAATACTATTTTCATTTTTGACAAACAAATTTAATTGCTGACCAGTGCTTCCTAAGAACTATTCTCCTTCTGTTCTTACCCCGATATAGAACATTTTTTATAACTAGGTTTTTCTTTTTTTTTTAATACTCTTTTTTTGAAGACCTTATAATTTGTATACCATAACCTGTCATGCCAGAAACTTGCCCGCAGAATCTCATGAAGGAATGTAATTGCTTGTTTAGCAACATTTCAATATTATGTTCTACCCTCAATCACAAGGAATAACACTGAGGAAAAGTAGAAAATTTTTCCAGATGTTAAAACATCAGTTTTACCTTACAACGCAAACTGTAAGATCGTTATTTTCAAAATAAAAGAAAAGGAGCGTGAAAGAAGCACTAGCAAACTGTAGAAATGCAAAATCGTATAAAAGCCTGAAACAGATGCTCAAGTGTCAGGACATGACACTCTTCTTTTGATCAAATCAAGCTAAACTCGAACTAATTTTAAACTCACCTCCATTAGACATGTCACAGTAAACTGGAAAAACACTGGGATCACCTGGATATGAAACGAAAATTTTATAAAAACTTGGTACCGCTGGTGAGCTTCATTCCTAACTGATTTAAAACTCATATTGTACTTACACCCCACTGTTTGAAGGATGAATTGTAAAACAAAGAGTTTTTAATCAATCAGAAACAATCAAAGACCAAACTCCTGCGTTCAAAATTGTGAAATGAATTCACCCTTTCAGTGAGCGTCCGTTGGCAAATTTGTTCCAAGCGAGGATAGACCTATGATAAGCCATTGGTACAACTGTGGCGAATGTTACCTAGAAACTTGATCGGTCTTGGGTCTTGCAAATGTTTTATCCAGACGTGAAATCGCGTCAACCTTTGCGATGAGGCTCAAAGTTTCACAGGGAAGCTGAAGTTTTTTAGGGTTATGGTTGTGGATGTGGAAAGTCTCTATACCATCCATGCCGTTCGAAAATATTGCAATTTTTAATCAGAGATCTATGCCAAGACAAACTCGAAAGAGAGGTTTGACAATCTAAACAGCGATTTATAATACGTGAAAAATATTTCTAAGTGGGTCGAGGTTATTAAACGATGAAAAGTTGTTCAGCCAACATTATTTATTCTCGAACTTTCAAACCGAGGTCAGGGCGTTTTGACGAGACTTAAATTTTACCATTCGCCCTCTCTACATGACTAACAGAGTTTACTTAAAAAGCTTCCAGAAATTAAAGTTAAAAAATATTTTTGATCTTACTCTTGAACGTAAGCCAGTAAATTCCATCGTCGGCTGCGGCGTCTTCCTCCATGATTTCCTTACACGAATAAGCTGGATTCGCCCTTGAATTTTTGGGAGTAGGCATTTCAAACTGCAGAGGTTTGTAATCACTACCATCACACATCAGCAATTTCCCATCTTCAAGTTTCAATTGGCCCGCTGATTTGACTTTGCACTCGCAGTTGTGTTTCTTAACAATGGGACCACATTTGTATTTCTTGCCAGCCGATGTGAAAAGCACGGTGCTGATCAAGATAAGGCCCAGAACGACCAGATATCTCATGTTGACGGTTTATCTGAAGAGAGAGCAGAAAGCGTTTAATACGAAGATGAATTTGTGCTCTGGTGGAACACCGAGTTGTTTATCAATATGGGATTTTCAAATCCTCAGAAACTCTAGTTATAGGAGTACAAAAATGCAGAATTTACTGTGGCAAAGTGATGCATTAAGCAAGCTTAAAGTTCAAAACATTTCCCCCCCTGCATGTTCATTGTCCACGGAAATTTGCCAAATGGGTGTAAATTTGTCCATCACCAGCGTTGCAACAATGTGCAATTAACGTTGTTATCGGAAAGTTTAAGAGTATCGAGAGACAGAGAGGCTTTGTTACACATGTACTTCAGCAAGATTAAGTTCTTTTTTTGGATCATTGAGGGGAAACTCGCAAGGCAGCCTATTCAAAATATATACGCGAAAACAATAAAGTGAAGTCCCTTTGTGAATGCGTGGACAACTGACGACATCTAGTTTCAGAGTCTGAAAACTCATTAATCTGGTAGACAATATGTGAAAGTTCTGACCGAACAGCAAACTAACTGGAAACATGAAGCTAATCTAAACGTGGTGGGAAAAACTTGATCGGCATCTCTATGTGGGAAGGGCAAACCTTTAGGACAAGGAAAGGGTAATTAAAAAAAAAAAAAAAACCTTCAGCAAATTATATTAGTTAAAGAGAGTTTCGAGAGAAGGGAGAGCACTAATTTGTCTCAGAGCTTGGTCTCTTTTTTTAAGGTGAATCTCCTCAGCATTCTGAGACGAAATGAAACCTACCTTGAGTGTGCTCTGACTGAATTCTCGGCGAAGAACTTCTAAGGAACGATTATCGCTTTGCTAATGAGTTTTCATACAAACCAACACCGGAAGACATTGTCAATCAAACACAACAACCCCCCACAAGGTTCTGTAAAAGAAGCTATGAGTTATTTCCAAGAAACAAGGCATGTTCACCAAAAATGTAAAGAACGATCCTGTACAAAATAAAAACTAATTAGAACTAATTAAATGAGGCGAAAGATAAATGCCAATAAAGTGCTCTCTTAGGACGCACGGGTTATTCGTTTTCAAACAGTTCATATTTTTAACACTCGTAATTGGTAAAAGCAGAATTAGTGAAATGAAATTATCCTACCTTTTTTTATTGAATTGCTATTTTTGTTATTTTTAGAATTCTTCTGGTTGAAAATTGTACCTTAGCTAGACAATTTTATTTCACCTCGGGATCCGCTGAAATATTTGCGTGAAGCGTGATTTAATTCGTGATCCCGATTTTAAAAATAATCCTGTCAAACCCAGGAACCAGTCAAGACTGCAACGCCGAGGAAAACGTCGATTAAAAAAAAAAAACTTACATTGCTTATGAATTTTGCGAATAACTGGTTTTGTTTACCGTCTCTTAGGGCCCAGACCCCGACTCTGTTCGGCACAACATGTGAGCTGCGTTGGCTTCCAAATGGGAACAAACTAATGCCCCATTCACACCAAAGCTTAAACATGTTTAAAAGTTGTTTTGTTAAACACAGTTTAATTTTTTTTTTCTTCATAGAAACTATTTAGCCGAATATTTTTGACTTGAATGTAGCACATTGGAAATGCAAGTTAGCAAGTACTTGAATCCAATGGAAAATCAAGTTTTTCAGTTCTCTGTTTACAATTTTCATTCAATGAAAACCAGTTTAACAAAACATGTTTTGCTGGTGTGAATGGGGTATAAGTATTATGCCAATTGGACCAGTCGGGGTTTCTTTTCACTTACTACTCAAATTTGATAATTTCACGCTCCAGTTTTGCGGGGAACATGAACAGAATTTAAGAAAGCGCGTGCTGAGCTTTTGTTCTGCTCGTTAAATATTTTGTTTTACTTACTTTGCCTTCGCCGCCGTGGTTCACCTGTAAACTACTTGCGAATGCGAACGAAGAATCAAAAACAGCACGATTCGTTCAGTGTCTTGTTTTTTTTTCGTTTAATATTTTTGCTATAAATGTCTGATTAGGGCATTTACCTTTGCTTTCAGTGTCACGCGAGTTTGTTTTCAGTGTTTTGCGCGTTTGGAATTTGTTGAAGGATCGATTAACGCATAAAATCCATTTCGAATTGTCGGCTATAGGTTCTATGCTTTGAAAATACAAGTCCCTCACCTGGTTACAAACTAATCCCACAAAACTACCGACTCACCAATGTCTGGGTAGTATAAGTTCCATTTCTTGAAGGGACACGGCGTTAAGCTTGTCTGTATTTGCCGTGCTCTTTGATGTTCCACTTGAGGACTTAAACTTCCCTGGTCTGAACCCCTTTGTGCTAAAGCGATAATTTCATGAAATTACTAACAAATTTTTTCGTCAAGTCACAAGCGTGGAACACAGAAATTTCCATCAATTTCACCTCTTCCTGTCTGGCTCGTTCCTCCAACACTCTTTCTTCCTCGGAACCTCTGTCCTCTTCCTCTCCAGAAGTTACCTCTTGCTCTCCCGGAGCTCATAATGGGTGAATTGGATTTATGTTTTCATGAATTATTGTGACGCACGACCTTTGGAATCGATAAGTATAGGAAATCGTATGAACGCGAGTGCATTTCGTGATTTATGGGCACGAGTGATGTTTTGAAAGTTCTCAAAATTGCACGAGTCGTAGGCGAGTGCAATTTGAGAACTTTCAAAACATCACGAGTGACCATAAATCACGAAATGCACGAGCAGGTTCATACGATTTTTTATTTATTAAATTCTCGACAAAATTACTCCAACATTTTATCGAGTTGTTCGTGCTCGTATTCTTCCATTTTTGGGTTTACTTTTCGTTGAGTCGCCCATGTTTGCCAGACATTTAACCAGGTCTGTGTAGCTTTCAACGTGTTTTTGTTTTTCGCATTTTCTTTAAGTTGCTCAACGATGTTTTGGTTTGACAAAGCAAACCGGCTGTCAGCCATTTTTTTATAATTTGGTGTTCAAATTTGGCGCTTCCCCGGTGTTTCCATGGCAACTTCTCCGTATTGCACTCTATAACCTCTATTGCACTCTATAACCTATTTATGCATTCATCATTGACCAATCAGAAACGCAATATTTTGTTGAGTATATAATAAATAATGTTAAAACAAGGCTCATTTGGGCGCCTAGATAAGTTTGAAATCTGCCGCCATTTTCCCTTCAAAGATCCATGAGCTCTCTTATAAGGTTGTACTTAATTGGTTTAGTTCCTTAAAAAAAGAGCCAATCAACGTCGCGCATCTATCTCCTTTTCCGAATTTTCAACATGGCGGCTGTCGTGAAACAACGAAATAGGAAACGTCCTAGACCTCAAGCTCAAGAGAGCAGCCCTCTGAAGAGAAAAGTCGATGAGAACTCGCCAGTAATACTATCATTTAAAAATCATCGGCAAGAGCTGGATTCTCGGCATGACAAACACGAGCGTTTAGTTAAATGTAGCAGAGATGTTCCTATTGCAAGCAAACGGATCATTTTTAATCTTCAGCGAGTAGCCGGAGCGAGTGATACGGAGCAGATCTTCAAAGAAGCAGATGAAAAGTTTGTAACGGTTAAATAACTCCTAAATACGATAGCTTTGGAGTTAGAGGGATAAGACCCTTTCTTGTTCACCCGAGCGTACTCTCCTGGTGTGCAGGAATACATCGAAGCATTGTCTTTCGCGCATTTTCTCAAGAGAAAAACTTTGATTTCTTTTGACCAAGTTGAAGCGGAGTTGAAATTTTCAAATGAGGATGGTAAAGATCTTGGCTTAAGCTTAAATCCGTTCGACTACGTACTTGGAATCGCGGATCTGACGGGAGAGCTCATGCGTTTCTGCATAAACAGTGCGTCGAGCGGGGACCAAAACACTCCTTTTGAGGTGTGCAGCTTTCTGCGGGAAATTCACAACGCTTTCGTGGCGTTCGGGAATGTTTCTAGGGAGATTGCCTCAAAATTGAGAGTACTGAAGGCCAGTATGAATAAGGTGGAAGTCGCTTGTTACACTTTGAAAGTTCGGGGTTCAGAAATTCCTCAATTTGCTTTGACTGAAGCACTGAGTGGAGACTTTACTTCTGAAGAAAGGGATTTTAATTGAAAACTGCTATAGCCTTAGCTGTTTCAAAAGTCAGGTATCAGGTTAAATTTATTTATTTGAGAAAACTGAAGCTGTTTGAAAAAAGGAGAGTTATTTCAAAGATTAAATTGTTGAAGAAAATGAATGACACTTTTTAAAAACATGTTTCAACAGTTCTTCTGTCATCCTCGGTTTTGAATAATACAAAGTACAAAGTTGAATTTAAAGTGTGTAACAAAATGCTGATTGGACAAAACACATTTTAAATTCAACTTTACTTTGTATTATTCAGAACTGAGGATGACAGAAGAACTGTCAAAACATGTCTTTAAAAAGTGTCATTCATTTTCCTACATTTGTTCCATATCTGCTTCTATCCAGACCTTTTGGCAATTAAATTGTTTCTGTCATTTGATAGTGTGTTGTTCTAAGGCAGGTAATACAGTTGTATTTTTGTGAGGCATTTATCCCACTCAATCATTTACACCCTAACATGGATATCAATATTCTCCACACTGTTCTCTCTACATTTCTTATTAAGCTGACAAGGAGAATTTGTAAACAATCACAGACTTTTCTAATCAGTGATCATTTCCTTTATTCTCATTATCTTAATGTGTGATTCAGCAGTTTTACAAGAGCTGAAACATTAGCAGATATTTTAACCATCATTTTTACATTTGTGACTTATTGCCATGCCATGCGAATGTTCTGTTTTGTCAGCTTGGATTTTTAACTAGACTTTCAACTTCTTTAGCACCTAAATGCCTCAGGATATAGTGTTCGAGTGATTGTTGCCCCTGACGATGTATCAAGGAGCCCTAGTTCTTGTCCTAGCTGGACCATTTTGTTATTTTTCTTTACTCTCAAAGTCTATTCCTCTGTTCAGAGGCAGAAATGTCAAAAATTATGAATGGAAGCCTGTCAAGGAAAGATGGCAAATTGCTGTTGGGTTGGGAAAGGGTGGGGGGTGGTGGTGGGGAGATGACCTTGCATGTCCTGGCATACCATCCAAGGGGGAGAAGAATAAAAGAAAAATTGGTGGTTTCTCCTCTAGCACCTCTGGCAAAATTGGCCTTCTTGTCTGTAGCCTGACTTGACCAAAATGTAAGCTGACAAGGAGAATTTGTAAACAATCACAGACTTTTCTAATTAATAATCATTTCCTTTATTCTCATTATCTTAATGTGTGATTCAGCAGTTTTACAAGAGCTGAAACGTTAGCAGATATTTTAACCATCATTTTTACATTTGTGACTTATTGCCATGCCATGCGAATGTTCTGTTTGGTCAGCTTGGATTTTGAACTAGATCTTCAATTTCTTTAGCACCTAACTGCCTCAGTTAGAGAGATACAGTGTTCCAGTGATTGTTTCCCCTGACCATGTATGAAGGGGCCCTTGCTCTTGTCCTAGCTGGACCATTTTGTTATTTTTCTTTACTATCAAAGTCTATTCCTCTGTTCAGAGGCAGAAATGTCAAAAATGGTAAATGAAAGTCTGTCAGGGAAAGATGGCAAATTGCTGTTGGGTTGGGAAAAGGTGGGGGGTGGTGGTGGGGAGATGACCTTGCATGTCCTGGCATACTATCCAAGGGGGAGTAAGAATAAAAGAAAAATTGGTGGTTTCTCCTCTTGCACCTCTGGCAAAATTGGCCTTCTTGTCTGTAGCCTGAGTTGACCAAAACGTATCACTTCAGGTCAGACAGGGTCTCCTTACACTGGCTTTCAAATTTGGCATGAGTGCAACTTCAGGTTTTTAGACAAGGTCTCCTAATGCTGGCTTTCAAATTAGGTGCAAGTGCAACTTTAAGATAAGGGAAATTATAAAGTCAGAAACTGATACAGCTCCTCAAATTAACATACTGTTTTATTGGATTTAAATTCAAGGCCATATTTTTTCTAAACTTTAGTAAGGGCAAGAGACTTCAAATCTCCGCCTATTAGCTTGGTTCATCAGCGAATCCCTTCACAAGAAACCCTGCAGAAAAAGCAAGTAATCTACTGCCTTGATTTTCTGCCATCTGATGTTGTACATATTCAGTGGCAGTCAGCTCTGAAATAAAAAGTTGGGCAGTTTATTTAGTGTTGAAGGCTTTTTGTCACTCATCATTTATTAGGCTAAACTCAAATTATTGTCTAAAGTAACAGATTGTAAAAAATGTGGTACATTTTGACTTACCACATATAGCATGTTAAGATGAGCATTAAAGAATTAAATTTAAAAACAATTTTAGAAAATACACAATACCTAGGAAATGAAAAGGCCATTCTCTGTTCAAGGCTTCCGGTGAAGAAGAGTTCTGGGGCAGACCCCAGATATAGTAAATGGGGGTCCCGATAAATGTCTGCTGAGGGCACGGGGGTCAGGGGTGTCCCCCCCCTCTCAGGAAATTTTGAAATTTAGGTCCTGGGATGGGTGATTTCCAGCATTTAATATCGAGGGACAATTGTAGGTTGTTTCATGCCTTTTACACAATCTCCAATTTTAGCTATTTCAAAAATACATTCTGTCCACTGAAGTTTTGCATCGGAATTAATACTTTTCATCTCACACAGGGAATAAATAACAGGGACGTTTTCATTTCAATTTTTACCTTAGCGCAAGAAAACTGCCAGAACATCTGCCTTAGCAACGTTAGCTGAAAAGTGACAGAAAAAAAGAGGATCTCAGTTTTCAGAAAACCAGTCGAAATGCTGCGGAATTCACATCATTATTATGATTGTAAATAAAACTCTTATGATCATTATTTTCTAATTCATCAAATCAATTTTTACTTAAAAGTTATACCCCCGATTGTAATAACAGGGAAATTGGAGGAAAAAAGAAAAAAGCCAAATTCAAATTAACTAGCATAGTCATATGGCATTAGCATATGATTTTTATTTTTTGCCTTCTTGGAACCACGTTAAATTTCCAAACAGACTTCTGACACGCTCCAGAACTTTGAGAGAATTTTTCATAGGAAATTCTGTGAAAATTTTCCTGTTGAGGGTTATGGTCAGAGCCAGTACTTTTATGTGCCGATCACTTCCTACTTTGCTTTTTCCTTTTCTATTTTTGTTTCTTCCAACAACGTTAATTCATTGAATATGAGAATGATCTTCCCAGTAATGAACGCAAAAACTGTTTAGGAACAAGAAAGGGAGGTCCCTACCCTAAAAAAGGTATGGCCTATATTATATACTTGCTCCACAATAGGATTCATTAGGTTTTCATTAGGTTTTAATTAGGTTTCAATTAGGTGTATGATGCTCCAAAGTAATAAGCAATTTGATAAAATGCAAAAATCAACTCTTGAAAAGCTGAAGCCTCAATGGGGCTTGGATCCGCAGCATTCAGACACTGTTTGGACGCTGCTTCCAGCTGAACTACGACGACACAAGTTAGAATTAAATTCTCAATTTTTCTAAGATAGAACAACTTTTCACAGAGTGTCTAGAGCAATTGGTTTGGATTACCTTTTCTTTGCTGTACATGACTGGTCCAAAAGAAAAATGTGTCACATTAATTTTCAACCAATAAGATTAAGATTTTCAATTAAAACCATTGGTGATTTGGCCAGCCGCGTTTTTTCGCGCTTCAAGCCGTTTTCTAGTTGTTACTTTCATTGGCTTCTTGTAATATTTAATCATCAACTGATTGGCTGTTGTGATAATGTTGGTTTTGGTATCACAACACTCATTCCAAAGCGCCCTAATATATGAAGGGATTCAGATAAGGCCCACTGATAATCAATAATCAATGCTGAGCAGAAAGCGAAGGCTTGAAAATTCTTCTCCCTCTCTTAGCCTCATCAGCTTTGCATTTTAGTTTTATCAAAGGAAAAGCGTGGCGGTCTTGTTCAGTTTCCTCTTCCTTGGCTGGGAGTTAATTCGTAATGTCAATATACTCACCTTCAGTGTTCCAGTTGGTGTGTGTAGCCAACGTGCTGTACAACACAGCGTTTACTCCATAACGCTTTTCCCATTCACAAGGAGTTGAGGTAATACACAGCCAGCCATCATCAGCAGGGCAGCCACCATAACTCCTGTTGATGAAGAAGTTACGATTGGTCAATCCTTGGATGGAAAAGGAGTTCTGTTCCTCTGATTTCACATTTTCCCATGGCAAGGGCTCCTTCAATTTATCCTTTGAAAACCAGTTCAATTTGTCCGTTCCCGTGGCGTCGAAGAAAAGCTTCTTTACAGCGCTCCCGCCTTCGTAAAGGACAACTTTGGCCTGTAAACGCAGAATTGATGATTATCATTCCTAGTTTCCTTTAAAGAACTTCTGCCCAAGGAACCCTGTTTAAAATATATCTTGTCTGGCTACCGTTACGGTTGAATTTAATCCGGTTCATCGTGATTTCCGGTGCGTGTCATACCACGTGATATGTACCTCAGCCTACATACGAGACGCTTGCGAGAAGAGACGCGCTCCTCTTACAATTGAAATTTATCACCCAACGAGTACATGACAGACCTGTGTACCTCAAGATTTCTTATGGCCCTCATGTTTAACGTTATTAACACCCTTGTTACCTCAGATGCAGCAAACTCAGCCCACTTCAGGATTATCCTGCTTTTGTAGTCGCCAAGGTGCTGGTTAGTGACGTCGAGAGCGCTCATGTCATTCTCAGCGAGAGTTTCACCCGAATTGAAAGTATTGAAAGCACTTTCCTTCACCCCGGACACCGCCTTGAATATCATGGTCCATCCTTGTGAAAACAGGAGAACAGGTAATAAACAAAATTAGTCTACATATTATAGTCAAAGGTATTTCAGTACCACGGTAACAAACCCAAATTACGCAGTGACAAAATGAAAATGCTATTTTCATTTTTGACAAACAAATTTAATTGCTGACCAGTGCTTCCTAAGAACTATTCTCCTTCTGTTCTTACCTCGATATAAAACATTTTTTATAATTAGGTTTTTCATTTTTTTTAATACTCCTAAAGATTTTTTTTTGAAGACCTTATAATTTGAATACCATAACCTGTCATGCCAGAAGCTTGCCCGCAGAATCCCATGAAGGAATGCAATTGCTCGTTTAGCAACATTTCAATATTATGTTCTACCCTCAAACACAAGGAATAACGCTGAGGAAAAGTAGAAAATTTTTCCAGATGTTAAAACATCAGTTTGACCTTACAACGCAAACTGCAAGATCGTTATTTTCAAAATAAAAGAAAAGGGGTGTTAAAGAAGCACTAGCAAACTGTAGAAATGCAAAATTGTAAAAAGGCCTGAAGCAGATGCTCAACTGTCAGCACATGATATCCTTTTTGTGATCAAATCAAGCTAAACTCAAAATAACTTTAAACTCACCTCCATTAGACATGTCACAGTAAACTGGAAAAACACTGGGATCACCTGAATATGAAACGAAAATTTTGTTAAAACTTGGAATAGGTGAACTTCATTCCTAACTGATTTAAAACTCATATTGTGCTTACACCCCTCTGTTTGAAAGATCACTTGTAAAACAAGCGTTTTTAATCAATTAAAAACAATCAAAGGTGAACTTCCTGTGTTCAAAATAGTGAAATGAATTCACCCTTTCAGTGAGCATCCGTTGGCAAATTTGTTCCAAGCGAGGATAGACCTATGATAAGCCATTGGTACAACTGTGGCGAATGTCACCTAGAAACTTGATCGGTCTTGGGTCTTGCAAATGTTTTATCCAGACGTGAAATCGCGTCAACCTTTGCGATGAGGCTCAAAGTTTCACAGGGCAGCTGAAGTTTTTTAGGGTTATGGTTGTGGATGTGGAAAGTCTCTATATCATCCATGCCGTTTGAAAATATTGCAATTTTTCATCAGAGATCTATTGCCAAGACAAACTCGAAAGAGGTTTGACAATCTAAACAGCGATTTATAATATCTGAAAAATATATCTGAGTGGGTCGAGGTTATTAAATGATGAAAAGTTGTTTAGCCAACATTATTTATTCTCGAACTTTCAAACCGAGGTCAGGGCGTTTTGACGAGACTTAAATTTTACCATTCGCCCTCTCTACATGACTAACAGAGTTTACTTAAAAAGCTTCCAGAAATTAAAGTTAAAAATATTTTTTATCTTACTCTTGAACGTAAGCCAGTAAATTCCATCGTCGGCTGCGGAATCTTCCTCCATGATTTCCTTACACGAATAAGCTGGATTCGCCCTTGAATTTTTGGGAGTAGGCATTTCAAACTGCAGAGGTTTATAATCACTGCCATCACACATCAGCAATTTCCCATCTTCAAGTTTCAATTGGCCCGCTGATTTGGCTTCGCACTCGCAGTTGTGTTTCTTAACAATGGGACCACATTTGTATTTCTTGCCAGCCGATGTGAAAAGCACGGTGCTGATCAAGATAAGGCCCAGAACGACCAGATATCTCATGTTGACGGTTTATCTGAAGAGAGAGCAGAAAGCGTTTAATGCGAAGATGAATTTGTGCTCTAGTGGAACAACGAGTTGTTTATCAATATGGGATTTTCAAATCCTCAGAAAATCTAGTGATGGGAGTAAATTTTTTACTGTAGCAAAGTGATGCATTAAGCAAGCTTAAAGTTCAAAACATTTCCACCCCTGCATGTTCATTGTCCACGGAAATTTGCCAAATGGGTGTAAATTTGTCCATCACTAGCGATGCAACAATGTGCAATTAACATTGCTATCGGAAAATTTAAGAGTATCGAGAGACAGAGAGGCTTTGTTACACATCTACTTCAGCAAGATTAAGTTTTTTTTTTTGGATCATTGAGGGGAAACTCGCAAGGCAGCCTATTCAAAAAATATACGCGAAACAGTAAAGCGAAGTCCCTTTGGGAATGCGTGGACAACTGACGACATCTAATTTCAGAGTCTGAAAATTCATTAATCTGGTAGACAATATGTAAAAGTTCTGGCTGAACAGCAAACTAACTGGAAACATGAAGCTAATCTAAACGTGATGGGAAAAACTTGATTGGTTTCTCCATGTGGGGAGGGCAAACCTTTGGGACAAGGAAATGGTAATTTCTTTAAAAAGAATCTTCAGTAAATTATATTGGTTAAAGGGAGTTTCGAGAGAAGGGAGAGCACTAATTTGTCTCAGAGCTTGGTCTCTTTTTTTAAGGTGAATCTCCTCAGCATTCTGAGACGAAATGAAACCTACCTTGAGTGTGCTCTGACTGAATTCTCGGCGAAGAACTTCTAATGAACGATTATCGCTTCGCTATTGAGTTTTCATACAAACCAACCCCGGAATACATTGTCAATCAAGCACAACAACCCCCCACAAGGTTCTGTTAAGGAGGCTATGAGCTATTTCCAAGAAACAAGGCATGTTCACCAAAAATGTAAAGAACGATCCTGTACAAAATAAAAAGTAAGGGAGGTCCCAGAGCTTGGTCTCTTTTTTTAAGGTAAGTCTCCTCAGTGTTCTGAGACGAAATGAAACCTACCTTGAGTGTGCTGTGACTGAATTCTCGGCGAAGAACTTCTAATGAACGATTATCGCTTTGCTATTGAGTTTCATACAAACCAACACCGGAAGACATTGTCAATCAAATACAACAACCCCCCACAAGGTTCTGTTAAGGAAGCTATGAGCTATTTCCAAGAAACAAGGCATGTTCACCAAAAATGTAAAGAACGATCCTGTACAAAATAAAAACTAATTAAAACTAATTAAATGAGGCGAAAGATAAATGCCAATAAAGTGCTCTCTTAGGAAGCATGGGTTAATCGTTTGCAAACAGTTCATATTTTTAACACTCGTTAGTAGTAAAAGCAGAGTTAGTGAAATGAAATTATCCTACCTTTTTATTATGAATTGCTATTTTGGTTATTTTTAGAATCCCTCTGGATGAAAATTGTACCTTAGCTAGACAATTTTATTTCACCTCGGGATCCGCTGAAATATTTGCGTGAAGCGTGATTTAATTCGTGATCCCGATTTTAAAAATAATCCTGTCAAACCCAGGGACCAGTCAAGACCGCAACGCCGAGTAAAACGTCGATTAGCAAACGAACTCATATATTTCTTATGAATTTTGCGAATGTCTGGTTTTGTTTACCATCTCTGTCGTCTCTCTGATTAATTGAATTGAATTAATGAAATGAATTAATTGTACGCTAAATGAATCGTGATGTCCCCCTAAGAGATGGTAAACAAAACCAGACATTCGCAAAATTCATAAGAAATATGTTTACCATCTGTTAGGGCGACATCACGATTCGTTTAGCGTACAATTAATTCATTTCATTAATTCAATTTAATTAATCAGAGAGCCGAGAATTCAGTCACAGCACACTCAAGGTAGGTTTCATTTCGTCTCAGAACACTGAGGAGACTTACCTTAAAAAAAGAGACCAAGCTCTGGGACCTCCCTTACTTTTTATTTTGTACAGGATCGTTCTTTACATTTTTGGTGAACATGCCTTGTTTCTTGGAAATAGCTCATAGCCTCCTTAACAGAACCTTGTGGGGGGTTGTTGTGCTTGATTGACAATGTATTCCGGGGTTGGTTTGTATGAAAACTCAATAGCGAAGCGATAATCGTTCATTAGAAGTTCTTCGCCGAGAATTCAGTCAGAGCACACTCAAGGTAGGTTTCATTTCGTCTCAGAATGCTGAGGAGATTCACCTTAAAAAAAGAGACCAAGCTCTGAGACAAATTAGTGCTCTCCCTTCTCTCGAAACTCCCTTTAACCAATATAATTTACTGAAGATTCTTTTTAAAGAAATTACCATTTCCTTGTCCCAAAGGTTTGCCCTCCCCACATGGAGAAACCAATCAAGTTTTTCCCATCACGTTTAGATTAGCTTCATGTTTCCAGTTAGTTTGCTGTTCAGCCAGAACTTTTACATATTGTCTACCAGATTAATGAATTTTCAGACTCTGAAATTAGATGTCGTCAGTTGTCCACGCATTCCCAAAGGGACTTCGCTTTACTGTTTCGCGTATATTTTTTGAATAGGCTGCCTTGCGAGTTTCCCCTCAATGATCCAAAAAAAAAAACTTAATCTTGCTGAAGTAGATGTGTAACAAAGCCTCTCTGTCTCTCGATACTCTTAAATTTTCCGATAGCAATGTTAATTGCACATTGTTGCATCGCTAGTGATGGACAAATTTACACCCATTTGGCAAATTTCCGTGGACAATGAACATGCAGGGGTGGAAATGTTTTGAACTTTAAGCTTGCTTAATGCATCACTTTGCTACAGTAAAAAATTTACTCCCATCACTAGATTTTCTGAGGATTTGAAAATCCCATATTGATAAACAACTCGTTGTTCCACTAGAGCACAAATTCATCTTCGCATTAAACGCTTTCTGCTCTCTCTTCAGATAAACCGTCAACATGAGATATCTGGTCGTTCTGGGCCTTATCTTGATCAGCACCGTGCTTTTCACATCGGCTGGCAAGAAATACAAATGTGGTCCCATTGTTAAGAAACACAACTGCGAGTGCGAAGCCAAATCAGCGGGCCAATTGAAACTTGAAGATGGGAAATTGCTGATGTGTGATGGCAGTGATTATAAACCTCTGCAGTTTGAAATGCCTACTCCCAAAAATTCAAGGGCGAATCCAGCTTATTCGTGTAAGGAAATCATGGAGGAAGATTCCGCAGCCGACGATGGAATTTACTGGCTTACGTTCAAGAGTAAGATAAAAAATATTTTTAACTTTAATTTCTGGAAGCTTTTTAAGTAAACTCTGTTAGTCATGTAGAGAGGGCGAATGGTAAAATTTAAGTCTCGTCAAAACGCCCTGACCTCGGTTTGAAAGTTCGAGAATAAATAATGTTGGCTAAACAACTTTTCATCATTTAATAACCTCGACCCACTCAGATATATTTTTCAGATATTATAAATCGCTGTTTAGATTGTCAAACCTCTTTCGAGTTTGTCTTGGCAATAGATCTCTGATGAAAAATTGCAATATTTTCAAACGGCATGGATGATATAGAGACTTTCCACATCCACAACCATAACCCTAAAAAACTTCAGCTGCCCTGTGAAACTTTGAGCCTCATCGCAAAGGTTGACGCGATTTCACGTCTGGATAAAACATTTGCAAGACCCAAGACCGATCAAGTTTCTAGGTGACATTCGCCACAGTTGTACCAATGGCTTATCATAGGTCTATCCTCGCTTGGAACAAATTTGCCAACGGATGCTCACTGAAAGGGTGAATTCATTTCACTATTTTGAACACAGGAAGTTCACCTTTGATTGTTTTTAATTGATTAAAAACGCTTGTTTTACAAGTGATCTTTCAAACAGAGGGGTGTAAGCACAATATGAGTTTTAAATCAGTTAGGAATGAAGTTCACCTATTCCAAGTTTTAACAAAATTTTCGTTTCATATTCAGGTGATCCCAGTGTTTTTCCAGTTTACTGTGACATGTCTAATGGAGGTGAGTTTAAAGTTATTTTGAGTTTAGCTTGATTTGATCACAAAAAGGATATCATGTGCTGACAGTTGAGCATCTGCTTCAGGCCTTTTTACAATTTTGCATTTCTACAGTTTGCTAGTGCTTCTTTAACACCCCTTTTCTTTTATTTTGAAAATAACGATCTTGCAGTTTGCGTTGTAAGGTCAAACTGATGTTTTAACATCTGGAAAAATTTTCTACTTTTCCTCAGCGTTATTCCTTGTGTTTGAGGGTAGAACATAATATTGAAATGTTGCTAAACGAGCAATTGCATTCCTTCATGGGATTCTGCGGGCAAGCTTCTGGCATGACAGGTTATGGTATTCAAATTATAAGGTCTTCAAAAAAAAATCTTTAGGAGTATTAAAAAAAATGAAAAACCTAATTATAAAAAATGTTTTATATCGAGGTAAGAACAGAAGGAGAATAGTTCTTAGGAAGCACTGGTCAGCAATTAAATTTGTTTGTCAAAAATGAAAATAGCATTTTCATTTTGTCACTGCGTAATTTGGGTTTGTTACCGTGGTACTGAAATACCTTTGACTATAATATGTAGACTAATTTTGTTTATTACCTGTTCTCCTGTTTTCACAAGGATGGACCATGATATTCAAGGCGGTGTCCGGGGTGAAGGAAAGTGCTTTCAATACTTTCAATTCGGGTGAAACTCTCGCTGAGAATGACATGAGCGCTCTCGACGTCACTAACCAGCACCTTGGCGACTACAAAAGCAGGATAATCCTGAAGTGGGCTGAGTTTGCTGCATCTGAGGTAACAAGGGTGTTAATAACGTTAAACATGAGGGCCATAAGAAATCTTGAGGTACACAGGTCTGTCATGTACTCGTTGGGTGATAAATTTCAATTGTAAGAGGAGCGCGTCTCTTCTCGCAAGCGTCTCGTATGTAGGCTGAGGTACATATCACGTGGTATGACACGCACCGGAAATCACGATGAACCGGATTAAATTCAACCGTAACGGTAGCCAGACAAGATATATTTTAAACAGGGTTCCTTGGGCAGAAGTTCTTTAAAGGAAACTAGGAATGATAATCATCAATTCTGCGTTTACAGGCCAAAGTTGTCCTTTACGAAGGCGGGAGCGCTGTAAAGAAGCTTTTCTTCGACGCCACGGGAACGGACAAATTG
Organism: Pocillopora damicornis; assembly: GCF_964200805.1. Lineage (NCBI taxonomy): Eukaryota > Metazoa > Cnidaria > Anthozoa > Scleractinia > Pocilloporidae > Pocillopora > Pocillopora damicornis. The sequence continues at coordinate 21,932,283 of NC_142676.1, forward strand.
AACTGGTTTTCAAAGGATAAATTGAAGGAGCCCTTGCCATGGGAAAATGTGAAATCAGAGGAACAGAACTCCTTTTCCATCCAAGGATTGACCAATCGTAACTTCTTCATCAACAGGAGTTATGGTGGCTGCCCTGCTGATGATGGCTGGCTGTGTATTACCTCAACTCCTTGTGAATGGGAAAAGCGTTATGGAGTAAACGCTGTGTTGTACAGCACGTTGGCTACACACACCAACTGGAACACTGAAGGTGAGTATATTGACATTACGAATTAACTCCCAGCCAAGGAAGAGGAAACTGAACAAGACCGCCACGCTTTTCCTTTGATAAAACTAAAATGCAAAGCTGATGAGGCTAAGAGAGGGAGAAGAATTTTCAAGCCTTCGCTTTCTGCTCAGCATTGATTATTGATTATCAGTGGGCCTTATCTGAATCCCTTCATATATTAGGGCGCTTTGGAATGAGTGTTGTGATACCAAAACCAACATTATCACAACAGCCAATCAGTTGATGATTAAATATTACAAGAAGCCAATGAAAGTAACAACTAGAAAACGGCTTGAAGCGCGAAAAAACGCGGCTGGCCAAATCACCAATGGTTTTAATTGAAAATCTTAATCTTATTGGTTGAAAATTAATGTGACACATTTTTCTTTTGGACCAGTCATGTACAGCAAAGAAAAGGTAATCCAAACCAATTGCTCTAGACACTCTGTGAAAAGTTGTTCTATCTTAGAAAAATTGAGAATTTAATTCTAACTTGTGTCGTCGTAGTTCAGCTGGAAGCAGCGTCCAAACAGTGTCTGAATGCTGCGGATCCAAGCCCCATTGAGGCTTCAGCTTTTCAAGAGTTGATTTTTGCATTTTATCAAATTGCTTATTACTTTGGAGCATCATACACCTAATTGAAACCTAATTAAAACCTAATGAAAACCTAATGAATCCTATTGTGGAGCAAGTATATAATATAGGCCATACCTTTTTTAGGGTAGGGACCTCCCTTTCTTGTTCCTAAACAGTTTTTGCGTTCATTACTGGGAAGATCATTCTCATATTCAATGAATTAACGTTGTTGGAAGAAACAAAAATAGAAAAGGAAAAAGCAAAGTAGGAAGTGATCGGCACATAAAAGTACTGGCTCTGACCATAACCCTCAACAGGAAAATTTTCACAGAATTTCCTATGAAAAATTCTCTCAAAGTTCTGGAGCGTGTCAGAAGTCTGTTTGGAAATTTAACGTGGTTCCAAGAAGGCAAAAAATAAAAATCATATGCTAATGCCATATGACTATGCTAGTTAATTTGAATTTGGCTTTTTTCTTTTTTCCTCCAATTTCCCTGTTATTACAATCGGGGGTATAACTTTTAAGTAAAAATTGATTTGATGAATTAGAAAATAATGATCATAAGAGTTTTATTTACAATCATAATAATGATGTGAATTCCGCAGCATTTCGACTGGTTTTCTGAAAACTGAGATCCTCTTTTTTTCTGTCACTTTTCAGCTAACGTTGCTAAGGCAGATGTTCTGGCAGTTTTCTTGCGCTAAGGTAAAAATTGAAATGAAAACGTCCCTGTTATTTATTCCCTGTGTGAGATGAAAAGTATTAATTCCGATGCAAAACTTCAGTGGACAGAATGTATTTTTGAAATAGCTAAAATTGGAGATTGTGTAAAAGGCATGAAACAACCTACAATTGTCCCTCGATATTAAATGCTGGAAATCACCCATCCCAGGACCTAAATTTCAAAATTTCCTGAGAGGGGGGGGACACCCCTGACCCCCGTGCCCTCAGCAGACATTTATCGGGACCCCCATTTACTATATCTGGGGTCTGCCCCAGAACTCTTCTTCACCGGAAGCCTTGAACAGAGAATGGCCTTTTCATTTCCTAGGTATTGTGTATTTTCTAAAATTGTTTTTAAATTTAATTATTTAATGCTCATCTTAACATGCTATATGTGGTAAGTCAAAATGTACCACATTTTTTACAATCTGTTACTTTAGACAATAATTTGAGTTTAGCCTAATAAATGATGAGTGACAAAAAGCCTTCAACACTAAATAAACTGCCCAACTTTTTATTTCAGAGCTGACTGCCACTGAATATGTACAACATCAGATGGCAGAAAATCAAGGCAGTAGATTACTTGCTTTTTCTGCAGGGTTTCTTGTGAAGGGATTCGCTGATGAACCAAGCTAATAGGCGGAGATTTGAAGTCTCTTGCCCTTACTAAAGTTTAGAAAAAATATGGCCTTGAATTTAAATCCAATAAAACAGTATGTTAATTTGAGGAGCTGTATCAGTTTCTGACTTTATAATTTCCCTTATCTTAAAGTTGCACTTGCACCTAATTTGAAAGCCAGCATTAGGAGACCTTGTCTAAAAACCTGAAGTTGCACTCATGCCAAATTTGAAAGCCAGTGTAAGGAGACCCTGTCTGACCTGAAGTGATACGTTTTGGTCAACTCAGGCTACAGACAAGAAGGCCAATTTTGCCAGAGGTGCAAGAGGAGAAACCACCAATTTTTCTTTTATTCTTACTCCCCCTTGGATAGTATGCCAGGACATGCAAGGTCATCTCCCCACCACCACCCCCCACCTTTTCCCAACCCAACAGCAATTTGCCATCTTTCCCTGACAGACTTTCATTTACCATTTTTGACATTTCTGCCTCTGAACAGAGGAATAGACTTTGATAGTAAAGAAAAATAACAAAATGGTCCAGCTAGGACAAGAGCAAGGGCCCCTTCATACATGGTCAGGGGAAACAATCACTGGAACACTGTATCTCTCTAACTGAGGCAGTTAGGTGCTAAAGAAATTGAAGATCTAGTTCAAAATCCAAGCTGACCAAACAGAACATTCGCATGGCATGGCAATAAGTCACAAATGTAAAAATGATGGTTAAAATATCTGCTAACGTTTCAGCTCTTGTAAAACTGCTGAATCACACATTAAGATAATGAGAATAAAGGAAATGATTATTAATTAGAAAAGTCTGTGATTGTTTACAAATTCTCCTTGTCAGCTTATTAAGAAATGTAGAGAGAACAGTATGGAGAATATTGATATCCATGTTAGGGTGTAAATGATTGAGTAGGATAAATGCCTCACAAAAATACAACTGTATTACCTGCCTTAAAACAACACAATATCAAATGAAAGAAACCATTTAATTGCCAAAAGGTCTGGATAGAAGCAGATGTGTAATAATTATAAATTTAAGAAAACAAATGACACTTTTTAAAGACATGTTTTGACAGTTCTTCTGTCATCCTCAGTTCTGAATAATACAAAGTAAAGTTGAATTTATAGTGTGTTTTGTCCAATCAGTATTTTGTAACACTTTAAATTCAACTTTGTAGTTTGTATTATTCAGAACTGAAGATGACGGAAGAACTGTCGAAACATGTTTTTAAAAAGTGTCGTTCATTTTCTTAAACAATTTAATCTTTGAAATAACTCTCCTTTTTTCAAACAGCTTCAGTTGTCTCAAATAAATACATTTCACCCAATACCTGACTTTTGAAACAGCTAAGGCTATCAGATAAATTAATAAATTATGATCAATGGATAATAACATTAGCAGTTTTCAATTAAAATCCCTTTCTTCAGAAGTAAAGTCTCCACCCAGTGCTTCAGCCAAAGCAAATTGAGGAATTTCTGAACCCCGAACTTTCAAAGTGTAACAAACGACTTCCACCTTATTCATACTGGCCTTCAATACTCTTAATTTTGAGGCAATCTCTCTAGAAACATTCCTGAACGCTACAAAAGCGTTGTGAATTTCCCGCAGAAAGCTGCACACCTCAAAAGGAGTGTTTTGGTCCCCGCTCGACGCACTGTTTATGCAGAAACGCATGAGCTCTCCCGTCAGATCCGCGATTCCAAGTACGTAGTCGAACGGATTTAAGCTTCAGCCAAGATCTTTACCATCCTCATTTGAAAATTTCAACTCTGCTTCAACTTGGTCAAAAGAAATCAAAGTTTTTCTCTTGAGAAAATGCGCGAAAGACAATGCTTCGATGTATTCCTGCACACCAGGAGAGTACGCTCGGGTGAACAAGAAAGGGTCTTATCCCTCTAACTCCAAAGCTATCGTATTTAGGAGTTATTTAACCTTTACAAACTTTTCAATTAAATATGGGCTTTGATCACCAAAGTTGTATGTTCTCTCTAGATTTTAAAACATTTAAAAAGTTTGTAACTCTGCATTTAATTCTATTCATAACATGATTACCTGTATCTGATATTAGATCCATATAGTCAAACATCACAGCTGCTTTGCTTTCAATCTCATCCTAAGAAAGTGCATTATTCAGATCACTGTTGAGTCAGACCAAGACAGAATTTCTCCTGACAGTATCAAGCAAACAAGAGATGAGAATTAAATAAAGATAATTATTAGTTGGGGGATTATTAGTTGATCCAATATCAAATTCTTAGAACTGATATCATGAGAATTGTATTGCAGACAGTAAGGAGAATTATTAATGAGATCTTATGAGTGACAGGGTGACTTGACAAAATATAATGCACACAATCTGGAAGTAACTGAACAACTACTATGGCTTTTCTATTTTTACCTTAGAAAGTTGAGCTGCATGTGATTCCACAAACTTCATAATGGCTTTAACTTTGGTTGCATGAGATGAGTCTGGGTTATAAACTTCAGAAGAATAATTATTTGAATGGATAATTCCTTAAAGTCAAGAGACATTAAATCAAATATATATCCAGTCAACTGGTAAGGGATTCAAGTTAATACTAGACAAGTGTACCATTTGTAACCCTTAACTTCCACAAGTGGTGAACACATAACTTTTCCTTACAATTATGTTTGTGCTTTCACTCCCAATATCTTGATTAAAACTCTTTGCCTTCCTAATAATTTTTTTTTTTGAAATTCTAAAAGTTTGGTGTTGGATCATATGATAATCCCCCAATTGATATTTGTCTTTATTCTCATCACTTGTCTGCTTCATACAGTTTTAATACTGTAAAGAGAAATTATGTGTTGATCACTTCTGGGAGTGAAAGGGTAAAGGGTAGGTGTTCACGGATGAAAAATGCACCTGGTTACAAACTAATCCCACAAAACTACCGACTCACCAATGTCAGGAAAGTATAAGTTCCATTTCTTGAAGGGACACGGCGTTAAGCTTGTCTGTATTTGCCGTGCTCTTTGATGTTCCACTTGAGGACATGAACTTCCCTGGTCTGAACCCCTTTGTACTAAAGCGATAATTTCATGAAATTACTAACAAATTTTTTCGTCAAGTCACAAGCGTGGAACACAGAAATTTCCATCAATTCCACCTCTTCCTGTCTGGCTCGTTCCTCGAGCACTCTTTCTTCCTCGGAACCTCTGTCCTCTTCCTCTCCAGAAGTTACCTCTTGCTCTCCCGGAGCTCATAGTGGGTGAATTGGATTTATGTTTTCATGAATTATTGTGACGCACGACCCTTGGAATCGATAAATAATGTTAAAACAAGCCTCATTTGGGCGCCTAGATAAATTTCAAATCTGCCGCCATTTTCCCTCCAAAGATCCATGAGCTCTCTTATAAGGCTGTACTTAATTGGTTTAGTTCCTTAAAAAAAGAGCCAATCAACGTCGCGCATCTATTTCCTTTTCCAAATTTTCAACATGGCGGCTGTCGTGAAACAACGAAATAGGAAACGTCCTAGACCTCAAGCTTAAGAGAGCAGCCCTCTGAAGAGAAAAGTCGATGAGAACTCGCCAGTAATACTATCATTTAAAAATCATCGGCAAGAGCTGGATTCTCGGCATGACAAACACGAGCGTTTAGTTAAATGTAGCAGAGATGTTACTATTGCAAGCAAAAGGATCATTTTTAATCTTCAGCGAGTAGCCGGAGCGAGTGATACGGAGCAGATCTTCAAAGAAGCAGGTGAAAAGTTTGTAACGGTTAAAGAACTCCTAAATACGATAGCTTTGGAGTTAGAGGGAGAAGACCCTTTCTTGTTCACCCGAGCGTACTCTCCTGGTGTGCAGGAATACATCGAAGCATTGTCTTTCGCGCATTTTCTCAAGAGAAAAACTTTGATTTCTTTCGACCAAGTTGAAGCGGAGTTGAAATTTTCAAATGAGGATGGTAAAGATCTTGGCTTAAGCTTAAATCCGTTCGACTACGTACTTGGAATCGCGGATCTGACGGGAGAGCTCATGCGTTTCTGCATAAACAGTGCGTCGAGCGGGGACCAAAACACTCCTTTTGAGGTGTGCAGCTTTCTGCGGGAAATTCACAACGCTTTCGTGGCGTTCGGGAATGTTTCAAGGGAGATTGCCTCAAAATTGAGAGTATTGAAGGCCAGTATGAATAAGGTGGAAGTCGCTTGTTACACTTTGAAAGTTCGGGGTTCAGAAATTCCTCAATTTGCTTTGGCTGAAGCACTGGGTGGAGACTTTACTTCTGAAGAAAGGGATTTTAATTGAAAACTGCTATAGCCTTAGCTGTTTCAAAAGTCAGGTATCGGGTTAAATTTATTTATTTGAGAAAACTGAAGCTGTTTGAAAAAAGGAGAGTTATTTCAAAGATTAAATTGTTGAAGAAAATGAATGACACTTTTTAAAAACATGTTTCAACAGTTCTTCTGTCATCTTTGGTTTTGAATAATACAAAGTACAACGTTGAATTTAAAGTGTGTAACAAAATGCTGATTGGACAAAACACACTATAAATTCAACTTTACTTTGTATTATTCAGAACTGAGGATGACGGAAGAACTGTCGAAACATGTCTTTAAAAAGTGTCATTCATTTTCTTAAATTTGTTACATATCTGCTTCTATCCAGACCTTTTGGCAATTAAATTGTTTCTGTCATTTGATACTATGTTGTTCGAAGGCAGGTAATACAGTTGTGTTTTTGTGAGGCATTTATCTTACTCAATCATTTACACCCTAACATGGATATCAGTATTCTCCATACTGTTCTTTCTACATTTCTTAATAAGCTGACAAGGAGAATTTGTAAACAATCACAGACTTTTCTAATCAGTGATCATTTCCTTTATTTTCATTATCTTAATGTGTGATTCAGCAGTTTTACAAGAGCTGAAACATTAGCAGATATTTTAACCATCATTTTTACATTTGTGACTTATGGCCATGCCATGCGAATGTTCTGTTTTGTCAGCTTGGATTTTTAACTAGACTTTCAACTTCTTTAGCACCTAAATGCCTCAGTTAGAGGGATATAGTGTTCGAGTGATTGTTGCCCCTGACCATGTATCAAGGAGCCCTAGTTCTTGTCCTAGCTGGACCATTTTGTTATTTTTCTTAACTCTCAAAGTCTATTCCTTTGTTCAGAGGCAGAAATGTCAAAAATTATGAATGGAAGCCTGTCAAGGAAAGATGGCAAATTGCTGTTGGGTTGGGAAAGGGTGGGGGGTGGTGGTGGGGAGATGACCTTGCATGTCCTGGCATACTATCCAAGGGGGAGTAAGAATAAAAGAAAAATTGGTGGTTTCTCCTCTAGCACCTCTGGCAAAATTGACCTTCTTGTCTGTAGCCTGACTTGACCAAAATGTATCACTTCAGGTCAGACAGGGTCTCCTTACACTGGCTTTCAAATTTGGCATGAGTGCAACTTTAAGTTTTTAGACAAGTTCTCCTTATGCTGGCTTTCAAATTAGGTGCAAGTGCAACTTTAAGATAAGGGAAATTACAAAGTCAGAAACTGATACAGCTCCTCAAATTAACATACTGTTTTATTGGATTTAAATTCGAGGCCATATTTTTTCTAAACTTTAGTAAGGGCAAGAGACTTCAAATCTCCGCCTATTAGCTTGGTTCATCAGCGAATCCCTTCACAAGAAACCCTGCAGAAAAAGCAAGTAATCTACTGCCTTGATTTTCTGCCATCTGATGTTGTGCATATTCAGTGGCAGTCAACTCTGAAACAAAAAGTTGGGCAGTTTATTTAATGTTGAAGGCTTTTTGTCACTCATCATTTATTAGGCTAAACTCAAATTATTGTCTAAAGTAACAGAATATAAAAAATGTGTTACATTTTGACTTACCACATATAGCATGTTAAGATGAGCATTAAAGAATTAAATTTAACAACAATTTTCAGAACATACACATTACCTAGGAAGAGAAAAGGCCATTCTCTGTTCAAGGCTTCTGGTGAAGAAGAGTTCTGGGGCAGATCGCAGATATAGTAAATGGGGGTCCCGATAAATGTCTGCTGAGGGCACAGGGGTCAGGGGTGTCCCCCCCTGGAAATTTTGAAATTTAGGTCCTGGGATGGGTGATTTCCAGCATTTAATATTGAGGGACAATTGTAGGTTGTTTCATGCCTTTTACACAATCTCCATTTTTAGCTATTTCAGACATACTTTCTGTCCACTAAAGTTTTGCATCAGAAATTGCATTTGTTTAAATGTTCTTCAATCCAGTTTAGGAGTTTTAAGCTCCCACTCTATACCTACCCCAAGGAATAAAGGTAAAGTACATTACAAGGGTTAATAACAGTCTCTCAACTTATCCCAGTTTTGGAAGCAGGAGGTGCATTGAAGTATAGCCACATAGCCACATCCACACCCCTTGGATGGGATACTTGTCCATCCCAGGTTACCTCCCTGGCCTCTACCCTGTCCCCCTCCCTTGTGTTTTGTCAGGTTTTCCTGAAAGTCCAATTGAACTAATTTATATTCTTGTGAGGGAGAGAGAGACACTAGGTGAGTAACATGTCTTAGCCAAGAACACAAACACCATTTAGGAACAAGAATGGGAGGTCTCCTCCTTAGGAGAGTGTGTGACCTAATTTGAGTACTTGCTCCACCTTAGCTGTTTATTTAACACATTATACTTTTCATCTCACACAGGGAATAAATTACAGCGACGTTTTTATTTCAATTTTTACCTTAGCGCAAGAAAACCGCCAGAACATCTGCCTTAGCAACGTTAGCTGAAAAGTGACAGGAAAAAAAGAGGATCTCAATTTTCAGAAAACCAGTCAAAATGCTGCGGAATTCACATCATTATTATGATTGTAACTAAAACTCTTATGATCATTATTTTTTAATTCATCAAATCAATTTTTACTGAAAAGCTATATCCCTGATTGCAATAACAGGGAAATTAGAGGAAAAAAGAAAAAAGCCAAATTCAGATTAATTAGCATAGTCATATGACATTAGCATATGATTTTTACTTTTTGCCTTCTTGGAACCGCGTTAAATTTCCAAACAGACATCTGACACGCTCCAGAAGTTTGAGAGAATTTTTCATAGGAACTTCTGTGAAAATTTTCCTGTTGAGAGATTATGGTCAGAGCCAGTACTTTTATGTGCCAATCACTTCCAACTGAGCTTTTTCCTTTTCTATTTTTGTTTCTTTCATTGAATATGAGAGTGATCTTCCCTGTAATGAACACAAAAACTGTGTAGGAACAAGAAAGGGAGGTCCCTACCCTTAAAAAAGGTATGGCCTATTTTATATACTTGCTCCACAATAGGATTCATAAGGTTTTAATTAGGTTTCAATTAGGTGTATGATGCTCCAAAGTAATTAGCAATTTGATAAAATGCAAAAATAAACTCTTGAAAAGCTGAAGCCTCGATGGAGCTTGGATCCGCATTCAGATACTGTTTGGACGCTGCTTCCAGCTGAACTACGACGACACAAGATAGAATTAGGTTCTCAATTTTTCTTTCCTGTACATGATTGGTCCAAAAGAAAAATGTGCCACATTAATTTTCAACCAATAAGATTGAAATAAAAATCAGTGGAAGTTCGGCAAGCCGCGTTTTTTCGCGCTTCAAGCCGTTTGCTAGTTGTTACTTTCATTGGCTTCTTGTAATATTTACTCATCAATTGATTGGCTGTTGTGATAATGTTGGTTTTGGTATCACAACACTCATTCCAAAGCGCCCTAATATATGAAGGGATTCAAGTAAGGCCCACTGATAATCAATAATCAATGCTGAGCAGAGAGCGAAAGCTTAATAATTTTTCTCCCTCTCTCAGCCTCATCAGCTTTGCATTTTAGTTTTATCAAAGGAAAAGCGTGGCGGTCTTGTTCAGTTTCCTCTTCCTAGACTGGGAGTTAATTTGTAACGTCAATATACTCACCTTCAATGTTCCAGTTGGTGTGTATAGCCAACTTGCTGTACAACACAGCGTTTTCTCCATAACGCTTTTCCCATTTACAAGGAAATGAGGTAATACACAGCCAGCCGGTATCAACATGGCAGCCACCATAATTCCTGTTAATGAAGAAGTTCCGATTGGTCAATCCTTGGATGGAAAAGGAGTTCTGTACCTCTGTTTTCACATTTCGCCATGGCAAGGGCTCCTTCAATCGGTACTTTGTAAACCAGTTCAATTTGTTCGTTCCCGTGGCGTCGAAGAAAAGCTTCTTGACAGCGCTCCCGTCTTCGTAAAGGACAACTTTGGCCTGTAAACGCAGAATAGATAATTATCGCTCCTAGTTTCCTTTAGAGAACTTCTGCCCAATGAACCCTGTGTAAATTATATCTTGTTTGGCTACCGTTACGGTTGAGTTTAATCCGGTTCATCGTGATTTCTGGTTCGTGTCATACCATGTCATATGTACCTTTGCCTGCATGTGAGACACGTGCGAGAAGCTAGAGAAGCGCTCCTCTTACAACTGACTTTTATCACCCAACGGGTACATGACAGACCTATGCACCTCAAGATTTCTTATGGCCCTCATGTTTAACGTTATTAACACCCTTGTTACCTCAGATGCAGCAAACTCAGCCCACTTCAGGATTATCCTGTTTTTGTAGTCGCCAAGGTGCTGGTTAGTGACGTCGAGAGCGCTCATGTCATTCTCAGCGAGAGTTTCACCCGAATTGAAAGTGTTGAAAGCTCTCTCCTTCGCCCCAGACACCGCTTTGAATATCATGGTCCATCCTTGTGAAAACAGGAGAACAGGTAATAAACAAAATTAGTCTACATATTATTGTCAAAGGTATTTCAGTACCACGGTAACAAACCCAAATTACGCAGTGACAAAATGAAAATGCTATTTTCATTTTTGACAAACAAATTTAATTGCTGACCAGTGCTTCCCAAGAACTATTCTCCTTCTGTTCTTACCTCGTTATAAAAAATTTTTTATAATTAGGCTTTTCTTTTTTTTTAATACTCCTAAAGATTTTTTTTGAAGACCTTATAATTTGTATACCATAACCTGTCATGCCAGAAGCTTGCTCGCAGAATCCCATGAAGGAATGCAATTGCTCGTTTAGCAACATTTCAATATTATGTTCTACCCTCAATCACAAGGAATAACGCTGAGGAAAAGTAGAAAATTTTTCCAGATGTTAAAACATCAGTTTGACCTTACAACGCAAACTGCAAGATCGTTATTTTCAAAATAAAAGAAAAGGGGTGTTAAAGAAGCACTAGCAAACTGTAGAAATGCAAAATTGTGAAAAGGCCTGAAGCAGATGCTCAACTGTCAGCACATGATATCCTTTTTGTGCTCAAGTCAAGCTAAACTCAAAATAACTTTAAACTCACCTCCATTAGACATGTCACAGTAAACTGGAAAAACACTGGGATCACCTGAATATGAAACGAAAATTTTGTTAAAACTTGGAATAGGTGAACTTCATTCCTAACTGATTTAAAACTCATATTGTGCTTACGCCCCTCTGTTTGAAAGATCACTTGTAAAACAAGCGTTTTTAATCAATTAAAAACAATCAAAGGTGAACTTCCTGTGTTCAAAATAGTGAAATGAATTCACCCTTTCAGTGAGCATCCGTTTGCAAATTTGTTTCAAGCGAGGATAGACCTATGATAAGCCATTGGTACAACTGTGGCGAATGTCACCTAGAAACTTGATCGGTCTTGGGCCTTGCAAATGTTTTATCCAGACGTGAAATCGCGTCAACCTTTGCGATGAGGCTCAAAGTTTCACAGGGCAGCTGAAGTTTTTTAGGGTTATGGTTGTGGATGTGGAAAGTCTCTATTTCATCCATGCCGTTTGAAAATTGTTGTTGGCAACCGTCTGTCTCGGAAGACAATGGAAATCTGCACCTAAGAAGTAAAATCACGTCAAGCTGCACCGCCGGCTGTGGCTGTGAAGCCCAATGCGGGAGCCGCAGACCCGCTGGCATTTTGCGTAGGTAAAGTCATTTGTGGGGGTTGGTGGAATGGGGGCAGACTGGAGCCTCTGTCGGCTGCGAGTCCTCTTCACCTCCCACTGGCTCTCCCTCTTCAACTCGGCTTGTTTGACGCCGGCCTTGACAGTCGATCGCCAGAGTGTACGGTCGGCTTTTGCTGACTCAAGGTTTCCAGGGCTGATGTTGCAGGTCTTCAAGTCACGCTTGCAGACATCCTTGTAGTGCAGAGTTGGTCGTCCTGTTGGCCGCGTCCCTGTGGCGAGCTCACCGTACATGATGTCCTTTGGGATGCGTCCATCATCCATTCTGCATACATGGCCGAGCCAGCGCAGTCGCCTCTGGGTCAGCATGGTATACATGCTGGGTAGACCTGCCCGTGATAGGACCTCTGCATTTGTGATGCGGTCTTGCCAGGTGATGCCAAGGAGTCGTCTAAGGCAGCGCATGTGAAAGGCATTCAACCTGCGTTCTTGGCGGGAGTAGAGGGTCCATGTCTCACTGCCGTAGAGAAGGGTGCTCAGTACGCAGGCTTGGTACACCTTCATCTTTGTGTTGATGGTCAACAGGGAATTGTCCCAAACTCTCTTTGCAAGGCGAGCCATTGCCGTTGCTGCTTTTCCTATCCGAACATTGAGCTCAGAGTCCAGGGATACGTTGCTGGAGATACAGGAGCCAAGGTAGGCGAAGTTGTCGACTACCAATAGGGCGTGCTCGTCAATGGTGATGTGTGGGGTGACGCTGACATCTTGGCCCATGATGTTAGTCTTTTTCAGGCTGATGGTTAGGCCAAAGTCATTGCAGGCTTCTGCAAAGCGTGTGATGAGCCGCTGAGTTCCCGTCGCTCCTGGTGTGGAGGAAGATGCCATCTTTAGACTCGCGGAAGGCATAGCACAAGAGAAGGGAGAAGAACACACCGAAAAGTGTCGGGGCCAGGACACACCCTTGCTTCACGCCGTTCTTGATTGGAAAGGGGTCTGAGGATGATCCCTCAAACTGGACTGTACCATTCATGTCGTCGTGGAAGGATGTGATCATCTTCAGAAGCTTTGGCGGACACCCAATTCTTTCCAAAAGGGCAAAGAGACCGTTTCTGCTCACCAGGTCGAAGGCCTTGGTCAGGTCGATGAAGGCAAGGTAAAGTGGGCGTCTCTGTTCGCGGCACTTCTCTTGAAGCTGTCTGAGGGAGAATACCATGTCGATTGTCGATCTCTCTGCACGGAACCCGCATTGCGACTCTGGGTAAACGCAGTCAGCCAGCAACTGCAGTTTGCTAAGCACGACGCGAACAAAGGCCTTTCCTACGATGCTGAGAGGGGATATCCCACGATAATTGTTGCAATCGCTGGGCTCGCCCTTGTTCTTGTAGAGCGTGACAATCTTAGCGTCCCGCATGTCCTGGGGTATCGTGCCCTCCTCCCAGCATTGGAGCAGGAGATCGTGCAGGTGGCCGAGAAGAGAACTCTCACTTGCTAGCTTGACAATCTCGAGGGGAAGGCCATCACTGCCTTGTGCTTTGCCGTTGGCAAGGGACTTGATGGCTTTCCTCAGCTCGTCGACTGTGGGTGGTGTGTCAAGCTCTTCCATGGTGGGTAGGGTGGTGTTCTCGATGGCGGTGTTGGTGACAGTGGTCTCCCTAGAGTACAGCTCCTGGTAATGCTCCGCCCATCTCTCCATCTGTTTGCCGCGGTCTGTGATGATCTCGCCTGTGGTGGACTTGAGGGGAGCAATCTTGATGGCGCTAGGGCCGAACGCTTTCTTCATGCGCTCATACATGGCGCGGATGTTGCCACAGTCCGAGGCGATTTGGATACTGTGTGGATACTGTACAGGTCGAGCCAGTAGTCATTTGCACACTTGCGAGCCATCCTCTTGACGTTGTTGCGAGCAGCTCTGTAGGCAGCCAGTGTTTCCTTGGAGGGCTGTTTCTTGTGCTCGAGGAGTGCGGTGCTCTTGGCAGTGATAGCGGGCTCCATCTCTTTGATCCTCGCCTCGAACAAGTATTCACTTTTTCTATCCCGCATTCCGAAGGCGTCTGAGGCCGCCTCATACACGGCGTCTCGGATGTAGTTCCATCGCGCTGTGGCACTGTCAGTTGGGCAGTCCTCTAAGGCTTTCTCCATGGTCTCGGCAAAGCGCTCACGCGGTCCTGGGAGTGAAACTCTGGCTGTGCTAATACGGGGGCGTCCTTGCTGTTTGGAGCGATGAATGCGCTTGGGCTGGAGACGCACCTTGCTGCAGAACAGGGAGTGGTCCGTGTCGCAGTTGGCACTGTGGTAGGTGCGAGTGATGAGCATGTGGTTGAGCAGGGACCTCCTGGTGATGACGAAGTCCAACCAGTGCTTGGATCTGGGGTGTCTCCAGGACACTCTGTGCTGCGGTTTAGTGGAGAAGAAGGTGTTGGTGATGCACAGACCATAGAAAGTGCAGAGTTCAAGTAGCCGCTGTCCGTTCTCGTTAAGCTTGTTCACTCCGAAGTGTCCTATGCATCGCGGCCATGAGTTGTGGTCTGAGCCTACCCGGGCGTTGAAGTCTCCAAGTAGGAACAGGTTTTCTTTCTGTGGGATTTCTCTGATCTTGGCCTCAAGCTCCTCATAGAATGCATCCTTAGCCTCGGCTGTAGCGCAGAGTGTGGGGGCGTAGACGCTGAAGATGTTTGCTGGTCCTGAGGGGGTCGAGAGGCGGAGAGAGAGGATCCTTGCGGTTCCCTGAGAGGGAGGCTCCATTGAAGACAGGAGGGTGTTGCGCACTGCGAATCCGACCCCATAGAGGCGGCGCTTTTCTGGCTCGAGTCCCTGCTAGAAGAAGGTGTAGTCCTTCTCCTTGAGACTGCCACTTGCGGGGAGGCATGTCTCCTGAAGGGCGGCGATGTCAACCTTGAGTTTGGACAGCTCACGGTCGATGATGGCGGTTTTCCTGGCATCATGGATTTGCTGGAGGTCGTCAGAGAGGCCAGGAGACATTGTTCTGACGTTCCAAGTGGCAAGCTGTAAGGCTGGTGACTTCTTGTTTCTTTGTTGTTTGCCTGGTGCGGGAGCTTTACAACCTGCCTGTCGGTTTTGCCTAAGCTCCAAGCTCCCAATGGAGCAAGCAGGTCGTGGCGGGGTAGCAACTCAATTGTTCGGGGGCTGCCCGGCTTGAGGCGGGTGTTAGCTACCCAATGGGGCTCGAAGACCCCTCCCACCGTCGAGAGCAACCCCTGGCGCACGGCTGTACGCCAAACGAGCCTGGACTTATAACCGGTAGACTGCTGCTCTCCGTGTTGTGCCTAAGCTGGTCAGCGAAGCTGGAGTGACCTCTCCAGGTGCAGGCCTGGGCGGAAGACATGGAAATCCTGGTGTGCCCAGTCGCCAGGATCCCCCTCTCGGCGCTGCTGGTAGGGTCCGACGGACGATACGGTCGGTGCCAGCGCAGCTGCAGGAGTTGCCGAAAGGTTTCACATTTGTTCCACCAGCCGCCTACGGGGCTCCACTCCGGATTTTCTGTCAGGGTTTACTCCCATAGCCTTCGCTTCTCCCAAAGCCACCACAAGGCAGTGGTGGTTCTGCGGCAGGTAGTATTGGGTTACAGGGTACCAGTAGAAGGCAAAAGATGTACCTGACCTGACTTGCAATTTTTAATCAGAGATCTATTGCCAAGACAAACTCGAGAGAGGTTTGACAATCTAAACAGCGATTTATAATATCTGAAAAATATATCTGAGTGGGTCGAGGTTATTAAATGATGAAAAGTTGTTTAGCCAACATTATTTATTCTCGAACTTTCAAACCGAGGTCAGGACGTTTTGACGAGACTTAAATTTTACCATTCGCCCTCTCTACATGACTAACAGAGTTTACTTAAAAAGCTTCCAGAAATTAAAGTTAAAAATATTTTTGATCTTACTCTTGAACGTAAGCCAATAAATTCCATCGTCGGCTGCGGAATCTTCCTCCATGATTTCCTTACACGAATAAGCTGGATTCGCCCTTGAATTTTTGGGAGTAGGCATTTTAAACTGCAGAGATTTGTATTCACTGCCATCACACATCAGCAATTTCCCATCTTCAAGTTTCAATCGACCCGCTGATTTGGCTTGGCACTCGCAGTTGTGTTTCTTAACAATGGGACCACATTTCTTGCCAGCCGATGTGAAAAGCACGGTGCTGATCAAGATTTGGCCCAGAACGACCAGATATCTCATGTTGACGGTTTATCTGAAGAGAGAGCAGAAAGCGTTTAATACGAAGATGAATTTGTGCTCTGGTGGAACACCGAGTTGTTTATCAATATGGGATTTTTAAATCCTCAGAAAATTTAGTGATAGGAGTAAATTTTTTACTGTAGCAAAGTGATGCATTAAGCAAGCTTAAAGTTCAAAAAATTTCCACCCCTGCATGTTCATTGTCCACGGAAATTTGTCAAATGGGTGTAAATTTGTCCCTCACTAGCGATGCAACAATGTGCAATTAACGTTGCTATCGGAAAATTTAAGAGTATCGATAGACAGAGAGGCTTTGTTACACATCTACTTCAGCAAGATTAAGTTTTTTTTTTGGATCATTGAGGGGAAACTCGCAAGGCAGCCTATTCAAAATATATACGCGAAACAGTAAAGCGAAGTCCCTTTGGGAATGCGTAGACAACTGACGACATCTAATTTCAGAGTCTAAAAATTCATTAATCTGGTAGACAATATGTAAAAGTTCTGGCTGAACAGCAAACTAACTGGAAACATGAAGCTAATCTAAACGTGATGGGAAAAACTTGACTGGCGTCTCCATGTGGGGAGGGCAAACCTTTAGGAGAAGGAAAGGGTAATTTCTGTAAAAAGAATCTTCAGCAAATTATATTGGTTAAAGAGAGTTTCGAGAGAAGGGAGAGCACTAATTTATCTCAGAGCTTGGTCTCTTTTTTAAGGTGAATCTCCTCAGCATTCTGAGACGAAATGAAACCTACCTTGAGTGTGCTCTGACTGAATTCTCGGCGAAGAACTTCTAATGAACGATTATCGCTTCGCTATTGAGTTTTCATACAAACTAACACCGGAAGACATTGTCAATCAAACACAACAACCCCCCACAAGGTTCTGTTAAGGAAGCTATGAGCTATTTCCAAGAAACAAGGCATGTTCACCAAAAATGTAAAGAACGATCCTATACAAAATAATTAGTAAGGGAGGTCCCAGAGCTTGGTCTCTTTTTTAAGGTAAGTCTCCTCAGTGTTCTGAGACGAAATGAAACCTACCTTGAGTGTGCTCTGACTGAATTCTCGGCGAAGAACTTCTAATAAACGATTATCGCATTGCTATTGAGTTTCATACAAACCAACACCGGAAGACATTGTCAATCAAATACAACAACACCCCACAAGGTTCTGTTAAGGTTGCTATGAGCTATTTCCAAGAAACAAGGCATGTTCACCAAAAATGTAAAGAACGATCCTGTACAAAATAAAAACTAATTAAAACTAATTAAATTAGGCGAAAGATAAATGCCAATAAAGTGCTCTCTTAGGAAGCATGGGTTATTCGTTTGCAAACAGATCATATTTTTAACACTCGTTAGTAGTAAAAGCATAATTAGTGAAATGAAATTATCCTACCTTTTTATTATGAATTGCTATTTTTGTTATTTTTAGAATCCCTCTGGATGAAAATTGTACCTAAGCTAGACAATTTTATTTCACCTCGGGATCCGCTGAAATATTTGCGTGAAGCGTGATTTAATTCGTGATCCCGATTTTAAAAATAATCCTGTCAACATGACGAGCTTTGAACACCAAAAGAATTCGGCCCCCCACCATCTACTCGAGGCGTTAACTCCTGTCAGTTATACTTATGGCTTTATTGACTTTTGTTGGATAAAATCAATTAACACGTTTAATAAACAAAATATCAATTAGCACGTTTCATGAAATAATAACCCACGGCAGATCTTGCAATGGGATAGTTCACAAAATCTGCGGACTTTGCAAGCGAGCAACCTGTTTTCCCACCCCAGAAAAAAACTCAAATGAAGTAAAATAATGAAAAAAAATTCTTTTTGACAAAGTCTTGAGCTCGAACTAGAAAAATTGAAATGTACAAGAAGTTTTTAATTTGAACGAATGCCGCAACCTCGCTACCCGTAAACAACAGAGATGCTTGGGTGCATAGAACACCCGTAATTCGGTGTGAATTCGTTTCACCTGGTGTTTACAAGGGTATTTTCACAAGAAATTTACTAGATTGACCCGAGCTTTGAAATGCCACATTTCGCTACCCTTAAACAACTGAGATATTTGGGTACTTGTAACACTTGTATTTTGGTGTGAATCCGTTTCACCTGGTGTTTACAAGGGTACTCTGATAAGAAGATTTTAAGTTGATGTTAAGTTAAATGCCTGAGGTTCACTACCCGTAAACAACCGAGATGCTTGGGTGCTTAGAATACCTGTATTTCGGCGTGAATTCGTTTCATTAAGGCAATACTGTAGGGACTAAGTTGATAGCTCGGCCCCGGCTTTAGTAATAGATCTCGAAATAATATGACAAACGCAAAAATTATGGAACGCGTAACGTGAATTTAATATTTTCAGGAGTAAACAGATGTAGTTATACTAATTCTGCAAATTTGTTAAAAGAAGGAAATCATTTAAAAGTTGTGTCTTAAAATTGTGTCCGCTTTTAGTTATAATAAAATAAATGTAAATGTGACTCCGTTTGCGTCGAGCGACACGAGCCACGTTCTCGAAATTTGTTACGTCTGACTCACGCGCTTTCAGAACTGCCCTCGTACACGCGCTGTGGAATAAACAAGCTATTGATCGAAAACTTGTAATAACTCTCAACAAAATGAAATATTGCAATGGAAAATATTCTAACAGCTTAAAGTGATGTTACACCATATAATTTTTGACGACCACTTGCACTCATTATTTTTGTTGTGGCAGCGTGCTGAGAAAACTTGCCCGCAGTATCCTTGTTAAGAATTGTCCGCGCTAATAAGTGACACGAATAAGTCGTTCCATGTGAAATCAACTTTATGCCGAAGTTGTGGTTGAGCATGTAAAGATAACATAACGAAATTTTCAGAGGGGATTCCCAGTTTAGTGGTTCACTAGTGAAATACTTTCCCAACGTAATACCGCAATGACATTTTGCCGTAGCCACTGCTCTCATACATGTCCGGCCACCAGACCACTTCGAACTCTCGTGACGGCCGACTCTCACGACTGACGTGTAACAGGCTTCTGCACGAATGACGATATACGCTTTCTGGTCATTCTGGCACGTTTAATAGCTGCATGAATGGCGTCCTCGGCCGTTTTGATGTCGTCCAACTCATTTTCATCATCATCGTTTATAGCTCTGTTAACGCACCAGGCCTGTGCTTTCTGTATTTCCACTAACGCAGATCGAATTGCTTTCATTTCAAACATCTTGAAAGAAATCCGTCTCGTACTTGTATGGAATATAGGAGCTCTCCAGTGACTGGTGTCTTTGACGGAGTACACTGTTGGCTTGCCCAGATCGGCTAGAAACTGTCTGAAGAACTCAGCTGGAACGATATTCAATTCCTGTTTAGGCCATTTTGCTGTATGTTAAAGAACAAAGTGAAATCAATGGCAACCTCAAGCTCCTCAAAACACAGCACCACTACGTGCGACGCTCACACAAACATGTAAAACATGATATACAGACGCATGATATTCAAAATTACCTCGCGTTCTTGGGTGGTGGGCATCGTTGATCCCTTTCAGCATACTTTCTCTCCATGTTTTATAAGCGTGATACGGTCCGGCCCTCTTGCTTATTCTTTGTGGTTTTGGAAGTGGCGCTTCGATTCCTTCACTCACAAAGCTTATTCTCTCCGGTAAAGTTCTAATTGAATGCGACTTAACTAGGTGCTGTTTTAGAGCGAAGCTTGTGTTGAAACGGTTTCGCATTTATGGCACGAAACCTTGTAGATTTTCGAAGTCATATTGTAACAGAGGGCGCTACAGATGCAAGCTCTATTAGCACCTTTTTAAGTTTCTTTTTGATTAGCTATGGAAACTTGCTTTCCAAAGTTTAACTACGTGTATTAATTAGCTAAATATGTTATAGATTGATCAAGCATATCAGCATGCGAATAACTCCTTCAAACAGCTTTTACGCCTTTCCAAACGTGGCTCAATTTAGTTGAATTATGGATGCGGCTTATCAGCAGAAGTCAAAGAATATAAAGAAACACAAGATAAAGCAATGGAAGGCAAGGAAGAAAGCAAGAGTAGCTGAAGAGAGGCAAAAAGAGAGGCGCGATCGTTTTATCGAGTCGTTACGGCAAACCGGGGATTTAAAGGTAGCATACCATACTTCCAGAACTGAAATACCTGGTCAACATATTGTTTTGATTTAAGTAAAATGTTGTTATGGATAACTGCGAAATCATGGATTGCTAGTAAAACGTTTAGGAAAAAAAACAATCGTTTCTGTCTTTTTAGTTTTTTGTTGATCAATGTAACTATTTAGTTCCTTCGGCTTGTTTCAGACAAGCAGTGTTGTCTGCTTAATTCAAGTTACTGACAACAAAGTACCTATAACAAAGGAATACAAATATCTATCAAAGCTTATTTCATTTTATTGAAAACGCTCACCTTTTAATCGAGCAGTCAAAATATTTCCTTCTAAAATACTTTTTGATAATTGATTTTAAACATTTTCTCAAGAAAACGTTTCTTTTGGGGACGAACGGTCTGATTGGAAACTTGGTGGAGATTTCGGAAATCCTGTAAAAATGCCCTAGTGAAATTTTGCGCATTCTTGAACGGTTCTATGATTAAAAGCACAGTTGATTGACGTCTCCGGAAGAATGAGGCATTCGTACAACTAATTCACACTTCGTTAGTTTATCATTTGGAAGTCGCCTGTGTGAGTCAGAAGTATCTGGTTACTATGCAAATGAGCTTTGTGCGAGATTGAAGCTCGCATTAGCTCATTTGCATAAAAGGATTAAGTGGTTCAAAGCTCGTCATGCCAGGGACCAGTCAAGACCGCAACGCCGAGGAAAACGTCGATTAGAAAACGAACTCATATATTTCTTATGAATTTTGCGAATGTCTGGTTTTGTTTATCATCTCTTAGGGCGACATCAGCATAATACTTTTGGTAATGCTTTTGGTATAAATGTCTGCTTGGGGCAATTGCCTTTGTTTTCAGTGTCACGCGAGTTTGTGTTCAGTGTTTTGCGCGTTTGGAATTTGTTGAAGGATCAATAAACGTATAAAACCCATTTCGAATTGTCGGCTACAGGTTCTATGCTTTAAAAGTACAGGTCCCTGGCGCGTTTTTTAATTTTTTTCCAACACCAAATATGTCAGCCGGCTTCCTTTTGCATGAACATAAAATAAATTCGTTATTTATTTTTTATTTGTATAGCAAAGATGATAACCACCTTGCTGGATTAAGGCAGCAAGTGTTGCAATGCTAATTACTCCGTTGTTAACTTTTAGTTTTAACTAGAAAAAATGCAGAAACCTGCTGACTCAATCAGCAGGGGATGAAGGAACTCTCACAGACAGAGTTATATAATTACTTTAAACTGATTTTGAATTTGTAACTTAGACTTTAATACCAAGAGATAATACCAAGGCCGATTTTTCTCTTGCGTCCGGTGAATTACCGACTGTTTGCCTAAGTTGTCGTCTCTCTGATTTATTGAATTCGTAACTGAACTTAGACTTTAGACTTTAATACCAAGAGATAATACCAAGGTCGATTTTTCTCTTGCGTCCGGTGAGTTACCGACTGTCTTCCTGAGCTGTCGTCTCTCTGATTAATTGAATTCGTAACTGAACTTAGACTTTAGACTTTAATACCAAGAGATAATACCAAGGTCGATTTTTTCTCTTGCGTCCGGTGAATTACCGATTGTTTGCCTGAGCTGTCGTCTCTCTGATTAATTGAATTCGTAACTGAACTTAGACTTTTGACTTTAATACCAAGAGATAATGCCAAGGTCGATTTTTCTCTTGCGTCCGGTGTATTACCGATTGTTTGCCTGAGCTGTCGTCTCTCTGATTAATTGAATTCGTAACTGAACTTAGACTTTTGACTTTAATACCAAGAGATAATGCCAAGGTCGATTTTTCTCTTGCGTCCGGTAAATTACCGACTGTTTACCCGAGCTGTCGTCTCTCTGATTAATTGACTTCAATTAACGTTCAATTCATTTCAGCTGCTGCTGTGCTAGCCTATGCGCGTGTAGCCGTACCCTCCCCCGACGGTGAAACGGAAGCGAGGGAACGACATGAACTCAAATATAGTTACTGTGGAATCAAACGCTGTCTAATCCTTGACGTCCGTAGCAGTTTGCTTGAAGCAAGTCTCCGTGTTTCAGGAAACCGTGACGAATTTCAGTTCCCGTCGCAAGTGGCCTCTACTGAACTATTTTCCCCCGTTATTGCTGCGTTCCCCGCAATTTCCAGTTAGTGCGGAAAACCTATCGTCACAAAATCAAAGGCATTTAAAAAGCGCGACGCGCATGCAAACGGATGAACTCCAATTCCCCAGACGCTCCGAATCTTGTCACGAAGGTTACCAATCATTTATCTCCATAAAGAAATTCAATATTTTTTGGAAGGAAGAGAAGGACCAAAAGGGCATACGCAGCTAATTTACGTTACTGATTCTTGTCGGTCTCGTCTTTAAAAGAAACACGCCTTGTTCACGAAAATATGGCCACAATATCCTCATGTTCTCGTGACGAATCATAGCAAATAATTCACACGGCAAGGTTAATCTTAAAAGTCAAAAATTATATATGCACCGCCAATGGTTACAAAAAAAAGAGGCGTTTGGAGCCTTAATTTTTTTCTCAAGGCATAAAGGGGCTTGGCAACAAGTTGCGGACATGGAAAAACAAAAAATGAAAATAAAAGCTACAGTTTGCCCAAGATAATATAAACTCTTTCTTTGTGCTAAGAGCGAAAGGCGAACAACTGAAAACAGCAGGGACTTGGCGAAAAACAGCAAAACCCTTATGCAATTCTGAATGACTATCGACCTTCGAGCGAGAATTTCTCAAAAAGTGAACAAAACGCGACAAATTAAACTGAAACATTTCGTTTCTTAATTCCTTTTATTGAAGTCATCAATCCTTACTGTTGTGTTTCACTGTCCATCAGTCTGAAAATGAAAAGAAAATTTAATTTCCAGAAGGATTTTTGGTAAAAAAAAAGGGACGAATCAACGTTGACATTTTTATGTTTCGAAGCGCTACTTTACCTCACATCAGGAAAACGGCCAGTACATCAGCAACTCCTACATTGTCTGGTGATATTGAGAAAACATATGTATTAGTTCAGAAACTGGTTTTGGGGTGATAATTTCAAAGTTTTTATTTTTTTAAGTGTTTGTTTTCTCAGAACAGTTTCGGTGTCTTTAGAGACCAACAATTTGAGGAAAACGGGGAGACTCAAAAGGGACAGAGATACAAAGCATTCCTTAACAGTAGGGACCATTTTTGCAAGCGAGGTGGACAGCAACGCCGAGGAAAACCTCGATTAAAAATGAATTTATATTTTTGGCAAGAATTTCGCCAATGGCTGGATTTGTTTACCGTCTCTTACAGCGACACACGCCAACTTCAACACTGAACGTATGTCAAAAAGCGCTGAGTTCCAACTGGAAACTTGAATAATCTACCGTCGAGATTTCTGTCCTTAGACCTTAGACGCATATTTTGGTGATTTCACGTTGCTGTTTTCCAGAGAAATGCGAGGAAATGTACAAAGTTTTAAAAAGAACGAGCTGAACTATTGTTCTACCTAATAAATCTTTTGTTTTTCATACATCCTCGTTGCCGTCGCAGTCGTGGTTTGCTTAAGATCCTTAAAGACAGGCAATAACGAAAATACTTAAGAGGTGAACGAGTGATTGTTACTCTAAGTTATCAGCCATCTTTAACTGTTGCTCAAAAATGTTCTCTTGTCCGGAAACAGATCTGTTTTCTTATGATGATTTCCTACGGTGGGTAAAAACGTCCTCCGTTACTTATTCAGGATCGAAAAGAAATTACACTGCGCAAATTTTGATTGCTAATTATAGCAGTGCGCAGGACGCGTATCAGATATGAAGCTACTGATGGCCTGACTTTGAGGCTCATTGTGAAAGAACATTAGAGCGCGGAATCCTAAGGTCTGGTTTTCGATTTCTCGTAGTGGACTCAAGAAATTTTTTCTTTCGTTCCATACTCGTGACAAGAGGAGAAAAAATTTTCTTGAAAGTATTTCTTCGGTATCGTAATCACCTTGTACGGGTTACTACTATGGATGTTATAGACTCATAAGATATCAACCAATCCATGACCATTAAGGGAACACACATTCCTTTTATCACCTGAGGAGTTAAGCTGAAAATGAATATTGCAAGAATTCTATTTTTCCATTTTTGGTCCCTCGTTTTTAAGCTTCTTCATACGAACACAATCAAGTTGATCAGATCTGTTTTCGCGATCTCATCGTACAAAAATGTTCGGCAATGTTTCTGTGCTTGTAAACGCGCCGTCCATGACGCCTTAAAGTTCTAATATAAAACTTCTGGCCCCACATAGAGGTCAAACGTCTGTGCGAACGTTGTAATGGCGATATGGTGTGCATGCTTTAGGCTGTTGGAGCCAAGTTGTCTTACAGGAGTTATACTAATTCGCACAAGCCATTAAATCACGTTGTTTTCATTAAAACCGTACGACTCTTTTGATAAAGCTCAAAAGAAAAACCTTCATCAACAGGAAACCGGTAATTAGATAACCTTTGTGTTTGAAATGTCTCCAGTTTCTGGGCTCCTCTGAAAAAGTCACATGATAAGACAAGCTAAAAAAATCAATAAATGAATGACTTTGGAGTCCTTACTTTTAACATTCCAATCGGTATAAGTAGATAGCTTGCTGTACAAGACTCTTTTGGTGTGGTCAGCATTGGTTTCCCACGAGCACCACACGCCAGCGGTTACCAGCCATCCAGCATCCACCCCACACCCGCCATAGTTCCGGTTAACGAAAAAGCTCCGACAATTTCCGCCACTGCATCCTCCCTGAATTGAAAAGTAGTTCCTTGGTTCGCTCTTGATATCAGTCCATGAGGAGGAAACAAGTTTATTCACGGAGAACCAATTCAGTTTGTCCGTTCCAACTGCGTCAAAAAGGAGTTCCTTTTGACTGGCTGCACCTGTGTACAGGACCACTTTTGCCTGAATAAATGGATGAATGAAATAGAATGAGGGAAATATACGATTGCATGACGTGAGTGAGCGAATGAATGAAATTGAATGAACAGATGGATGGAAGATATGATTGAATGAACCGGTGAATGAATGACCTTCTTCCAGTTCAGAATTGAAAAAAAAAAAGAACACTTTTAAAACTGCTAGTGAAAAACTTGACTAAAATGCTATCTGAGGGGGGCAAATCGAATTCATCATTCCACAGGTGGAACGAAGTTTAAGTTTCAAAAAATACATAATGATAATTCTCAAAAAAATCATTTAGGGGTTAAGAGTACTTGATTAATTGAAATGTCAAAATAAATAAAAGTTTTAGCGAAAATTGGGGCTAAACAGGTTCGTGATAAAATTTTGGAGGTATGAATAGCATTGCGCCTTCGAGTGTCGTGGATGTTAATTTTGAAGTTTTATAGAAATGCACCAAAGCCTCCAATTGTATGCTCAGATATTTTTACGCAGACATCTTCTATTCCGAAAGGCGAGCTCTTTTCCAAGTGAATGTCAAAATAAAGCTTTCATTGATGCGTAAAGGATTATTGGGCGAGGTCAGGGGGATGTTTGGGTACTGCAGATTGGTTCAATGGTTTTGAATCCTATTTAAGCCTGTTACAAAGTTTAAGCCTGAAGTAAAAAAATTTTGACTTTCATAACCTGAGATGGATTGAAGCTACTCCAGTATAACACCACCCTATTCTTGTAGTGATCTTTGAACTGGTTTGTGACATCAAGGGCAGCATCAACTGACTCGGAAGAGGTCTGGGCCGAGTTATACGTGTCCCAGATCTTCTTATCAACACCACTCACTGCCTTGAATACCAAGGTCCAACCTAGTAATGAATAACATCAAATATATGGCCGGTTGCCCGAAGTTTGGAATACTGAATCTGAACCTTGAGCCTCCAGAAATCATATGATTTTTATCTCCGTCTATAAAAGTATCATGATCTAAGGAACAGACTAAAGCGGAAGTCCGTTGGGCAAGCCAGACTTTCCAGAGTTCCTAATTAAAAATTAAAAAAAATAAAAATAAAAACAAATATTGATATTAGCGGCACGCTAATATGAATATTTGTTTTGTTTTGGTTTTTTTTTTTTGAAAGAGCTGCATGACGCGAAAAATAATTTTTTCGCCAATTCAGTTCTATGCGATAAACAAAGTAATAGCTGTTTGTGAACGCTACGTTGAGAAATTTTTAACAAAACCCACTGATATTTGACAAAACCCTAAGATTCTACGATTGTTTTCTTCAGTTTTCATCACCGATTATTTTACATAGAACTTATTCGGTGCCACAAGAATACGCTTACCTCCTGCGTCCATGTCGCAATAAACTGGAAAAGCGCCCGAAACGCCTATTGGAAAAAAATTATGCCAAGGATGTGAAAAATAGGTCGCTAGAGAATACGTTAGAGCTCATGCATTCATTACAACAGATAAAAAAATGTTTGATTACTCTCTAACAATGTAGCTAAGTTGATTCAGTCGCTGATAATGAATGATAATTATGCTTTTGGAGTGTTACGTATCTTAGGTATCTCGCTAAAAATGTGTCAAGCAGTAAACTTTTTGCAAGACTTATGAACTTAAAATACTTAATCATGAAAAGAGTGCAGTCTCGAAAACTTAAATAACATAAAAAACAACCTCAGAGTAAAACTTGAATAATTGCTGAGTCAATCTCGCCAAGATGTATAGTACACAGCAATAAAGAGTGAGCTAGCAACTGCTCCGATACTAAACGATACTAAACGCATGGCCTTTACAAATCTGAAAAGCCAATTTTGGATTTGTGCTTATACAATAAAGGATACCGAAATGAGAGAGTCAGTAAGACAGGTACTATTTATTCAAATACCCATGAAACTCTCAAATGAAGGCTCGAGAGTTAGCCTTACGCGGTATGAGGCATGAACCTAGGAACAAATCACACTGATCAGTGTATTATTTTATTTTAAGATTCCCTAGATTTCAATGCCCTTAACCTTTAAAAGATATAGTTGGGACCTGTACTCGAGGCTGAAAGGACAATAAATCTGAAATCTTGACTATACCTTGCAGTTTGATCCAGAAGACTCCATTGCTAAGCTGTTTTCCAACAGCTTTATCCTTGATATCTTTACAGGATGAACCAGGATTCTTCTCGGTGCCGTATTCGATGTCCTCTACAAACTGAAAGGTCTTCCACTCGTTTCCCAAGCAAACTTGTACCTTGCCGTTTAAGAATTTCAGTGCTCCGGCATGACCTGCGCTGTTGCAAGCACACGATTGATCACCCAACTTAAAGATGGTCGGAACGGGGTCATCGCAGTTTAACGTCTCCTCAACGCAATTTTGCCCTCTTACTTGCGCCACCAAAAAGGCTACGCACAGAATTTGGGAAAAACGTTTCATTGCGGTTCAGCACAAGGATGACTCACAGGATTCACTTCAGCACAATGATCTAGCAGGGAAAAACGTACAATTATATTTTAGACCGAATGTAGTATTCATGACGTACACAGCTGTGTTTAAACAGCTTTAGTCCAAGTTAGAATTAGACTCGAGGCTGAAATCACACAGCTTTAGTCCAAATAAAAATCGGACTCGAGGCTGAAAACATACGTGTTGAGTTTCTCAACCAGAAAAGGCTTTTACAAGCTTAGGATGGTATATGAGATGATTTGTCATGTCATAGTTTAAAACAATAGAGACACAATTTTTTGTATCATTCATAACATGAAAATGGGCGCCCTCACTTACGATAATCTGAGAGGATTTGTCATGCCATTGCAACAATGAAAATTAATGTTTTCTTTCCAAATAACGCTGCAAAAAAAAAAATGATAATGATTCATTAATCATGCTTAGCACAGACAGACTTGTTTGATCAGGAAACATTGCAACGGTTTCATCAAAAGTGTAAAAGTTTTCTCGAAATGTGCTTCAATCATCTTTTATTTGTCATGATCAAGCTAAGTAAAATACATGAATATACGGCAAGTGGCCAAAATTTTCCATGTCATTCATTATTCATAAACTGATTACATGTTTGCTTTTCATTCCTGACTAGTCGATGTCTCATTTGTAGCCTGACTATGGATCTTTTTGAGTTTGAAAGAAAGAGAGAGAGAGTGAGTTTCCAGCCGATAAACTGAAAAACTCAATAGCATATTAGGAAATTGTTTTTTCAACTTATTCTATCAGGAATTTTTATGGCCCAGCAACCATAAATCACCATATTAACCCAGAAGTGAAAGAACTCGAAAATTCGACGTGTTTAAAGGGCTTAACCCCTTTTCAGTAAATTCCTTGGCGTCTTCATTACTCACTACTTTACGATCTCTCAATTATCTTATAAGATATGTTCGCATAAAAAAGAATTTGTATTTATTAGAGGTAGAAACTATTTAACATTGTAAGAACTCGGAGAAACGTTAGGTCTATCATTATCGAGAAGAGATTGGCTCAGGTGCCCTAAGGCTTTCATTTCTTTTTAAATGTCTCTACTTTCATCGACAATCATTCTTGCAAGACGTGATGCTTAGCATGAAACACAGATTTCGACTAACATGAAAGAGCATCTTTATACCAAGTTTAAATAAAAAAATTAAGATTTAAAGTCTCAGTTATCTACTCGATTTCTTCCAGGCAACAAAAGCATGAAGTGCATGCTTTTCTTAGGGTGATTAGTTCAGGACTGCGTCATATCTCGTAATGATCACCTCTCGCGAGGTGATTGTAGCAGGGGCGCTAAATTTCAATACGTTGCTTGCGAGGAAGTGCAAAACGTGCTAGAAGAAAATTCAAATGCTTCTGAGTTTGGAGAAACACTTTTCAAAGTAAGACGCGAAGTTTTTGCTGATTGAATCAAGTAAACTTGTTTAACTGCCTGTTTATCGTGATATGGGTAATCAACAAAATATGCGCGATGCTTTCTTTATCTATAGAATTTACAACAGAATTCGGAAGCACCTGAGCAATTAAACTAAAACTAGTTGCCTCAGGCTCAATGAACAGTGATTAATAATCTCCTCGACTTTTTCTCGGGGATTATTCAACAATTTAACAGTTTTACGTAATGGCAGTAATGTCGCAATCTGATTGACTGCGCCTCGTAAGTCCACAACATTTTGACCAGTGTGATGACGAATATCGCGGTCAATAAGAGTATAGACCATACTTGACCACTGTCCATTTGTTTTTTTGCCTTTTTTTTCTTTTTTTAATCGCAATATTGACTTAAGATAAAACGATTCTTTCAGTGCGTGACCATTGCGTTAACGTTGAATGAGTTTGGAGAATTGGCTTCTCCTTCATTTTACAAATATCGACCATTTTTTTTTTCAATCTCAAACTTTATTAGTTTCTACTAATGTAATATAATTACTCTCAGCCTGTTTATCTCATTTTTAGAAATTTCTACCATGCAAAGAAAAATACGATTGAAATTCGTAAATGGAATTATCAATTTACTACCTAGGGTTAACATAAACATTTAAGCCTCCCTCACTCCCTCAAAGCTAATCCTGATATTTATGCTGTTCGTTTCCTGCGGTAGAATAGGAGGTTCCACATTCTCTTCTGCTTTTCACTGGCAGCCTTTTTCAAACTAAACTCCGACAGTTTTTCGTCTTTTTTAGAATAGACCCCAGTCCCTAAATTTGCCGCTAGTTCTCTCTTCTTTCGACATCCTGCATCGCAGTTTCTCCAACTGTTTGAGCAACTGAAACAATCCGCTTGCACTTTGCAGATTCCCACACATTGCCTGTAAGTACTGTAACAATTATTAGCACAGGCCGCGTAGTCGGCTCCAGACCTCAGGATTGCGAAACTCAGGATAAGGACCATGAGTAGTATTGAAACGGAATGCATCTGAAATGTAAAAAGTTTAAGATTAAAAAACGCAAAAAACAAACAAACAAACAAAAAGAAGAGGATGAACCGAGAATATTTTTGATTTAATGTAACCAATCTGTGCACACATGTTATTGGAGCTATTCAGTTTCAATTGAGAGTCTAAGGTAATCCGAGACCGCTTTGGTTTTACTTACTTTGCTCTGTGATTGGTCAGAAGATTTGCACCATCTTCTTAACCACTCAGATGCAAGACTAAAAACAATCGCGAAGTGGTCGCCCGCGTTTTCCCGCGCTTCAACTATTCGATTGTTTTTTTACTTTGAGTTCTCATTGGCTAATGATAGTGTAAACTTTTATTCTGATTGGTCCCTGGGATTACTCTACGCTCCAAGCAATGTTGAAAACAACTTCAGATTTTCTAAATGTTCCAAGATTATTGCCAAGCTTGTAGAGAGATGGTACGGTTAGCTTCAAAGTTTTAAATGTGTTCAGTATCAATTCAGGTTTTTCTTAGGTATCGTAATAAATTTGTCAAGGATTGTGGCAAAAATCAAGAGGCCCCATCGTTCCAAACAAGAAATGACCACGAGACACCACACGCTTGTATAATTTGTGACAGAAAAGTTTGCTCGTGTTAGCTTTCTATCCAGCCATCTTATTAACGCTGGATAAATACTCAAAATATTTTTATGTACACAGCTACTTGAAAGATATAATTTTGTTCTTTTAATCTCGCAAAAAGTAATGAAAACATAAACTGGTGAATTTTCTGCGAATCGATGAAGAAATGTAGTCCAACTTGTGTTTTCACATAGACTTCGTTTTGCTACCCCGACAGAAAGTTTAGCTATGCGTTTGTTTCTTTGAAAAAAGTTCTTTCATTTCCTGACATATCTCTACGACTACTGTCTACTCAATGCTCTTAGCCTACGGAAAAAGCGTCATTTATCTGGCGTTTTCCAGCGGAGACACATATTTACAACATTTGGATTAACCGTGCAATACAGCAGATTTTCCGAATTAATAACCAACTAAGAAAGGTTATGTTACGGATTGCGTGATCAACGCAATTTTGTGGCCGGGCGCGAAGAGAACGCGGATGAGGGTAACGCGATCATTTTCCTAAATTTGACACAGCGACTGTCCTTTTTCGTTTTATCTTTTTATATGCAAGGAGTCCCGCCAAAGAAAATAATTGCAGTCAAGAGCGAACACCAATTGAAAAGAACACTTTTCAAATAAAATATTTAGTGTTCAAGAAAATTAACCTAACTCTCGCGGATAAGGACGCCCCGTTTTCCGATAGTTGTTGAAGCTGTGAGACTGTGCAAGAGGAAATCGCTTAACTTCCTTAGACACGAGTCAATACCTGCCACTGTTATGTTAAAATTGTTTCAGCAGAATAGTTCGTTTCCTGACGTCTCGACTAAAGGCGTTTTGCTAAGATTAAAATCAACGGAAAAGCATTTTTTTTTTAATTGGAAACACCTTTTTGTTTGAGTCACGTTCCCGTCTATACACGTGGTGTGAGTAAATAAGCCAATAACACAATCAGGTTCATATTCAATCAATAGATCGGTTTATTTTCTTCACCCGTTTGTTTGATAGACCGTATCGGTAAATGGACGGAGAAAACGGAAGACTTTCATTCATGAATTTAAGCAAGAGCCTAGTTCATAAAAATACATAAAGCTGTCTATGTTACAGACGCAGTTCT
Organism: Pocillopora damicornis; assembly: GCF_964200805.1. Taxonomy (NCBI): domain Eukaryota; kingdom Metazoa; phylum Cnidaria; class Anthozoa; order Scleractinia; family Pocilloporidae; genus Pocillopora; species Pocillopora damicornis. Next base: position 21,964,194 of record NC_142676.1, read on the forward strand.
CCAATTTCATTTTTACGACGAATATACAGGAAAGCTTATGCTATATTTCCATATTTAATATACCGGCTTATCCTGTTCAAAATGAAAACAAAGAAATTAAAAATTGGAAAGTCAATTATCTCACGTCTTGCTCCTGTCTAAGTGTCAACATTTTCATCTTCTTTTGATGGGTTAAGGAGCTTTTCTGACAATCAAGGCGAGACAAGTCAAACCTGACAGCGTTCGACGGATTTCGCTGTTTGAGGGGCTTCCGTTTGAGACTGTCTGGCTCAAAATTGCGATCATAATCGTGGATCATCACTTTTTTTAATGACAATTAATTACATCTGGTTTTATTGGCACGATAATTTTTAGTCTAAGATCTTGACAAGAAGGAATCAGTTCTAAACTAAGGTTTCAATCACGGCCTTTTAAAATTCAATTTTCAATTTTCCAAAGTGAAACTGACTACTATGCAGTGAAATAGTTTGGTGTACAAGTATGCATTGAAGAAAAGAAATTGCCTCGATGAGCTCTATCTTATAAACTTTTACTCATAATTTGATTAGTAAGGGTTGAAAAGAAAATTTTTAATTTTTAACGTTATTTAATTTAAAAGTATGAAACTCGCTGGCCCAAATGCGTTTCTAGGCGTGTGAAGTCGTTTTAATTTGAATTTTTTTCCGAATGATAAAACATAAATTACCGCCATTTTCGGGCCTAAGATACCAGCCATAGAATTTTTCATAAGTTGCGACTACTGTTTTTAATGAAACTGTCTTTTTAACCTCTAAGTCTCCATTAAAACTGAATAAATTGTTGATGTGTTTATAATGCCTTATGAGTTCGACACAGTATATCATCCTCGTTTTATATCTAACATAAACAACATGATAAAATTATCAGAAAATGGCTTCAATTTTAATTCCCCAGTCATTGTTCAGTGCAAATTAACTTGTTCTCATAGAAGACTAAATTTTCCAACTCTTAATCACCGCATAGCATTTGTTTTCATGATGTTCTATAACCTACAGACAATTTATCTCAAAAATACAGAACACCAGGACAACTAGGAAATCTAGTTTTTGTTATGCTTTCATTTCACTTAAACTTATCCCAAGGAATCAAGTTTTTAAACATGAGAAGAAGAAATATCAGACTTAAAGAGTCTGAAAGGAACGAGCAATTTCAGCGTGAGTCTTGAAACTAGCGTATCTAAGTGAACTTTTGATTCTTAAAGCTTCCACAGCATTTTTCCGTGAGCCCTAATTGGCCTTACTTATTTGTCCGTAAAATGAGATTTCAGCATTTCCATAATCGTGGCCCGTACACTTCCTTACCCAGAATTTGGCGTAAAAAAGGTGAAAGAACCTTGAATATAATCCGCGACGTCGCGTGAAAAAGCTTTATGTTTTGAGCGAGAGGTGTTCTCGCAGAACAAACTTACCCTGGTCATCGAATAGATGGTCAGTGACTCCAGGTTTCAGTTGCCCTAAGGAACTGTAGAAACTGTTCAGCTGTCTCTCTTAGTGATTCTTTTATAGAGAAGCTTTGGTACATTTATCGCTTTTATTGTTGTCAGTTCATCCACCATTTACGCCGAAGAAAACACAAAGGCAGAGTAATTAATTACCGGTCTGTTGGATTGTGGCATGCATGTAATTAGCTTTTTTGTTGTTCATTTCATTTTCCCTGTGCGCTATTTGTTAAAATTGATTTGAAAGGTATTGTGCGCGATAATGGCGAGAATTTTTCATTTCATTAAAAAATCCGGCTAAAGCAATCTGTCATCTCACCTGTTTCGTCTTATCTTCTCATCTCTAACTCTATTTATGACATTTTGAATACATTCTGTTAAAATCATGAAACACTACAAAGTGTTACGGCCTCCCACATCGGGAGAACCCGTAAAGAATACATTTACTATTGAGTATTATCGAGCAATTTAACCATTGATTTCTTCATTCATGGTGAGTAATTTAGATGCCCTTAATTGCAGTAATAGTACGCGGGTTATAAACTCAAATGTAATTGGCTCCATTGATTATTACTCTAGCGTGGTTACAAAGAGAAACATCTTCATTTCAAGCCTACTAACACGAAAGGGATCGTTGATAATAGTCTCAACATTGTTTTTTACATGGTAATGTATTTTTCAACTCAAGATCTTCAATTTACAATGTTAAACTGAGAAAGGCTTGACTGATTGACGGGTGTGAAAATAAAGAAACCTTTATTGCTTGATCTCAATTCGTCACTTTCCACCTGCGTTTCATTTGGACATCCAAAGACACTGTTCTATACGCACCATTCGGTACGTCTGCAAGAATATGTCGTAGGTTTCGTCATATTTCTTCAGCAATACCCTTCCGTTTTTTAACAGTGAAACTTGATGAAGGAACAAAGTTCTTAATTCCCAGTTTGATCGTGTTGTTTTAACAGCACTCCGAGGTGGGAGCGGAGATTTCGTCGGAAATTTCGCCGGAGATTGTGACGGAGGTTGCAGATCTGTTATCTTTATTGTTGAGAGCGATATGATTCGACGCATATTAGGCAAATCGCGTGAATCAATTTTAACTTCAAACCAGGAGGTGATTTGAATATATATTTAGATACCAAAGTTCGTTTCAACCAAGGCTTCAACTCAATTCTTGATCCAGTTCCGTGGGCCGCCTACGGACCTTAGTTGTTTTGTTTGTTTTTTTAACCTTATGGTAGTTTTTGTTAACTGATGTCCGCTGTGCCCGCGCACGGAAAGTAGTAACAGTGAGTTGGTTTTCGCTTAAAGCGTACGCGTACCTCACGGGTATACGCGTGAAAGATAAACAAATATAACCAATCTATAATATTATTCGCGATGGACGTTGGAAGTGTTAAATTTTTTTTAAGAAACAAACTCTGCATATGATGTCCCTGAGCTCTTAGAATACACTCTGGACAGGCCGTGATGAATTTAACCGACTCCATGAGCGAAAAATTGATGCTTGCTTTAGCGGAAGAAATTAAATATATAATTTGATCCAACAATTTCCGCTAAAACCAGCGACTTATACATTATCCATATCTGATGTATGCTCGTGAAATTAGTAAAATAAACGCCCGCTTACGTGAATAAAATTGCAGTTACTCCGTTGGTGAACGTTAGAAATTAGTTCGGAAGTCGTCAGTAAGTCACAAAAACGACATGTTTGAAGAAAACAGTTTGGCATGGTACAAATCATCTTTCAGCTATTTGAATTTGAACAATTTCAGAGTTCTTTCTTTAGGCAAGTTTATTCTAATCATAACCATAAACTATAAAGTAAAAATATTTCGAAAAAGCAGCGAAGTAAATCCATACAAGAGAATCACTGATCTGCTATTAATGCAAAAATAGGGAAGAAACTTTCAAATGGTTGCTCGCCACGAAACGTTTTCAAACATTTGTCGTCACCGGGGTCGATTTTGGTCTCGAAGGAACGAAAAATAAGAAGTAAAGAATGCATGCCCTTCCATTTCCCTCTAAGGAAAGATGATTTATTGTAATCTTTCTGTGAAAGACGGTTTGAAGATCATTCCTCTGAAAAAGAAACTTCGCCGGTTTTTTTTTTTTTTTTCATTTTAAAAAATTGCAAGAACTAAGAATTATGAAATGAAAACGTGAGTACTCAAGTTTAGAAGCTCTTATATTCTTCAATTACTTTGAAGATATGAAAATCATACATGTGAACTACGGTTTTAAAGAAATGAATATCCAGGCGATCTTCGCAGTAATGGACGCTACTTAAGCAGTAGTGAAAATAAGGCCTGAAAAAAATTCAGGCTTGTGCGGGATTTTAACCCACGACCTCTGCGATACCGGTGCAGTGTTCTACCAACTGAACTAACATGCCAACTGGGAGCTGGTCATTGTGTTGGTAGGATATAAACCCGTGAAGTGATGAACGCTACTCAATAAAGTAAGACCCGAAAAAAACTGCAATCGAGGAATTCTTTATATTATAATTCCTTGACACTCATTTCGCAAGAAAATAAATAATGCGTCATCAAAATAGGAGAAAAGATAAATAATAATGGCGGGTTTGGCGCCACACTGCTACACAAGTAACTGACGATTTGTCCAACTTTGAGATCCAGCGAGAAATAAAACGAGGCCATTTTATCAATGCACGTGCTGATCACTGCTATCATTATTATATACACATTGAAAGGAATCGAACAAAATCATTTTAAATTGATTCGAGGTCAATCTCTACAATCTTTATGCTCGGCGTGGCCTTAGGTAACAGGTAAACAGATTACCAACACTGCTAAGTGCAAGGGATTGAGAGAAGAGATTGGAAAATCATTTTTCATCAATTAAACAAACATGCTTTTTTTTTTATTTAAAACGGACACCACTCAAACTTTAAAACTGCCTAAGTAACAGTCACTGTTAGAATAAGGTGCCTTTAAAGAGAAAAGGTTATGTAACGCGGATATGCGTCCTTGCGGTCTGCGGGACGCGTTTTACATAAGAACCTTGCATTGGCCCTGCTCACCTGCGGCTCAGGGGTAGAGCATCGAAGCGCGGAATCCGAAGGTCTGTGGTTTAGTTTCTAGTGAAGACTCAGAAATTCTCTGTCTCACACTTGTGACAAGACGAAAAACATCTTGTATTTAGTCAAGTTTGTGATGGATTGCGTTGGAAGAAATGTACTGTGAGTAATGTATTGCAAGATAGTCCATATATTGTAAATAGTGTAATGGTGTTGAAAACAAAATTTAGTGGCTCAATTGAATAATGCAAGATTGCTTCGGTGTTACTTAACTTTGCTCCATGATTGGTCCAGAAATCTCGCACCATGCTCCCAACCAATCAGACGCTAAACTAAAAAAATTGCGGCTTGGTCATTAGCATTTTTCGACGCTTCACGCATTTTGGTTTCTTTTTTTTTTTAATTTGAGCTCTCATTGGCTGATGGCAATGTAAAACTTTTTTTTCCGATTGGTAGCTGGAATAAGTTTGGTTTTGGTTTCTTAACACTTAATTGAAACTGCTCTAAAGCAAGTGAACAAATTAATGTGTTCAATTAGAGAGCAGATGCAACACATTAAGACATCAATTACCGAGTTCCAAAAACCCGTGTTTTCAAAATAGGACCACTCGCAAAACTTTATTTAAGAAAGTAAGTGTTATTTACATAAGAATGAAAAAAACGCTTTGTATTTGCACTTGAAATAGATTGATTTTGGGAATATCGGAAATGGCCTTTATCATTGATAGCGCTTCCTTTTTTTTATACAGTAATTGCAAGATTTTTCAATTTCCAAGGCTACGCAGATGATGACCGCTTCGCAAATGAGAAAACAGAAAGCTATATTCTCCGAAGGTCAGGCGTCCTAATAAGCTATCAAATTGGAACTTGGTGAAGTGAATCAATTACAAAGTTAAGAAAAATATTCTGGGAACGAAACTGATTTGAACATCAATCAAAAATCTCTCAGGTATTTTAAGTACCTGTGATGACTTTGATTCAGCGGTTTCTGGTTATAAAGACATGTAGGACTTATTCCCTTCTTGTAATGCTACTTCTCTATTGGGCACTATCTTTTGGATATCACGGTTTTAGGACAAGTCAAATAGTGTATACGAAGTTTTCAAGATATTTGTCCATCAGCGCTCCGAAACTAACTTATTTAGAGGTTCTGCATGGCTGTGGGGCTTCACATGTATGTCTAAATCTTAAGTAGCTTGCATGGTCTAAGTGACATAACACTCTGTTTATGACCTTGGAAGTTCAAAACCCTTCAGCCAATTATATTTTTTTTTTTTCAAGTTTTGAACGTACCATTAACCTCTTTCTATAATATTTAGCTCCACATGTGGAGATTTGTCTGTCATTAAAGATTTTTGCCGCCGTTTAAATTTCCTAGGTTTCGTTCACGCACCTGACTAAGAATTCACAAATGATGAACAAATTACGCTTATATTTTTTTCTGGAAAGCGCTAATTAAAAGGCTGACAGGATTGTTTCAGTTTGCTTTGAAGTGAACTTGTTTCGCGATTTAAACCTGATATTTGAACTAAAACTGACTGGCTATGGGCATGAACGTAGTAGTTACCTCAACGAAGAGTGATTTGTTCCCAGCACTTAAACTGTCCTTCGACTGTTCGACACTGGCTCGGAATAAGTCTTTAGTAGGAAAATCAGTTCCCCTTATAGTATAGAAAGATGAACAAAACAGTACGTAAAAAGCTGTTTTGTTGCTGGGTTAGACATCAAGTGAATTTACCGAATGAAGCATTAAAGGCCAGCGAAGTCTTGTGAATTAAAATAATTTGCACACTTTGAAATGGACGCCCAATTAGTGATCAGTTGTTCCTCGAAATAAAAATGAATTTATGCAACTAGCCGGCTCTGTCTGAGATAAGAAGTTTTTGACACGTAAATTGCATTCATTAATACAAATACTTGGCGATCACAAACGAAACAAAAAACCTGAAAATTTCTGAACCATAATTTACTTCTCTGCTCGATGCAAATTTCTTTGAGCAAGACTTTGCACTGCACATACAACTTGCGGTCACACAAGAGACACTTTCGTTCAAGAGAGTAACCCTAGAGCCAGAAGAAACAGGCACTATCGTGTTAGAATCATTCTCTTTTAGCAAATCGTCTGTTAAATCAGCTGCATCAATTAGCTAAAAAGAACACCAAATGCATGCTGTCAAACCAAATTATATATCTCTGCATAGATCTACCGCTAAATAACTGGCACTTTTAAGTCAGACAAGTAAATTCACAAGTTTAGTGGCTCGGCGCTAATAAAGAGTTCAAGCCAAATTATTTTTTTTACAAAGATGCTTAAGTAGAGGGGCATATTCGAAATTTCTATCGGTTCTTAGTTTACAAGAAACGGTGCCGTAAAATGTGAACTTTCTGCTGAAAAAATAGCTTTAGCCTCTTCAAATCCAAAGATATTTCTCACCTTCGTATGGAATACTTTCCTTTAGTAAATCGTTACCTTCATGATTGCCTATGATTGGAGGATTCTCTCTTCATTTGCGTAAATTATAGTTAAAGGAAGCAGATGTGACCATTTATTATGATAAGAATCTTAACTGGAAATACCAAACAAACAAACTGGGGAACACATCCAAACGAAAATCAAACGATGATTTTAATGATATAATATCAGTGTGCCATCACCAAGCTTCAGAAAGTTGAAAACACAACTTTGTTCCACGGATTAACCCTCACGTCCAAAGTAATCCAGAGAAATTATCTTCTGAAAACTAATGCTCTGTAGGCCGGGTGAATTTAAAACGCTGCTCCTCAAGAAGGAAAACATTTTGAAAACCTATTTTTACAAAAAATGCCGACGTCACTTCTTTGTCTATTCATCGGAGAAATTAGCTCCTTATCAGGCGCATGCGTCAGGATAGAGTTGCGCCGATAGCAGCCCGTTGCGCGGATTACCACGAACCTATGCACTGTACGATCATCGAATAACACTATGGGCTCGTTTGGGGACAGTGCATATCCAAGATGGCGAACAAGAAGTCGGAAAGGTTGAAAATTGAAAAGTTTTCATGATAAAAATTTAGTTTTACGCATCTGAAGCTCAGTATAACTGTCGAGCGTTCGGACGATTACACTCATTGAGTTATCAAAACGGGATAGTCCAAAGTTTTTAATTCTATTAATTAATTTATAATTTTAATTAAAGTGCCTCAATCAAATGCCGTTATATCCGGCAACGTCGCCGCATGTATTTCACAACTACCACATGTATTTCACAACTACCACATGTATTAGCAGGTAATTTAGTGTTAACAACTGGGTTGAAAACGTAAATTAGCCACCGTAAAGAGTAAAAAAGCTGACGTTTCGAGCGTTAGCCCTTCGTCAATCGCTCTGACGAAGGGCTAACGCTCGAAACGTCAGCTTTTTTACTCTTTACGGTGGCTAATTTACGTTTTCAACCCAGTTGTTAACACTAAATTACCTGCTATACTCTCCCACCGACGCAGCACCACAGTTTCTTTAGAAACTTACCCCTTCATTCATTTACCACATGTATTAAATTATAATCAAAACCATGCGATGAAAATTAGCTGAACTCTACGGGTAATTTTACATTACCGTGTAGGCATAAAATAATTTAATTATTTACTGCATCAAGCTTCAAGTTTTTTAGAAGCCTGCTTTTGCAATTTGTTATATTCTATCACAACTTAGCGATTTGCCTGAGTCCGTTCCTGAAAACCTCTGGCGTAAAGGTGCCATGGAAACCATAAGGTACATGGTGCTTCAGTTTGATACGTGCCAAGGGGCCCTTCCCAACATCCTTTGCGTCCAGCACACAGAACTCGGTTAGGTGCTTTTCCGGTATGTACACTTGAACGATGACGTAGCCATCATCTTCGTCGCCTTCTCGCCACGAATCGTAACCTCGTCGGGGCACGAACACAGGTTCGCCCAGGCAACCGTGAGAGTACCAGACTTGACGCTCCCCATTTTCAGCATTCAACTGCGTATCACAATAAGAAAGAAATCACTGTTTTCGAGTACTCTCGAAGACAGTTTAACGCTAAAATTGGTGTCCCACAACCGCGGATAAAACGTTTGAGACAACTAAGCTGTTTTATGGTATTCTTATTTCTAACTTAAGCGAGGTCATTATTGGTTAGTGGGAGGAGGGAGAGAAGGTTTTCTTTTCATGTCGGTTGGTAATATTTTGCGAAGTAAAGCCATTCTATTCTTGTGAACATACAGTGACAACATATTTTGTCGCGATTTTAGGGAAAATTTAATTCTAACCTTCACCACATCCCTATAAGGGAGGTTAAACCCTGGCCTGTCGCACGCCATGAAGTAGTTATAACGCGTGCCTCGCATGCCATGCCTGTATGGATGCGTGGAAGGGAACTCCACGCTCGCACGATCAATTTGTGTTCGAGTACAGCGCTTAGTGTCCAAGTCGATGGTGAATTTGTAAGCGAGACCCGGGGAGACTGAGGTGTTGCTGAGCCAAATCTCGCTATCAAATGTCATGTCGAACTTTGTGTCCAGACACACCGCGGAGAACTCAATTCTGTTCCCATCCTGCTGAGCCGTGCCAAAATGGAAAATCTGTAGCATGATATAAACAGATTTCATTATTAATCCTACTTAAAAATTTAATTTACATTCAGACATGGTTTGATGCTACTCTGGTTTACAGATTCAATGAATGTAACTGAAGAAGTTACAATTCATAGGCCCAACGTTTCGACACTCCTGTCTAATGCCTTCATCAGGGGTAGGGTCAGGCACTAGACAGGAGTGTCGAAACGTTGGGCGTATGAATTGTGACTTCTTCGGTTACATTCATTAAATCTGTAAACCAGAGTAGCATCAAACCATGTCTGATTGTCCACCTGGTTGCCGTGTGAACTTTAATATATTTTAATTTACATTGTTTGTTATTTCATTAGACCTGTTTTCAATTTCTCGATACTAGTATGCATCAAAAAACTTGATTTCTGTTCTGTTAAAAGCTCACGGAATAATGCTTTTCGCGCGCTGTGAAAAGGAATATCTGTCTGTCCAGTCCTCAAATGTTTCCTTAAGTGTTCTCCCCTGCTTTCCTCCCACTCCCCTAGTCCGAGCGGAGTCTGGGAAGGATAAAAAGGACTCCCGATTGACAAAGGGGGTCCAGGTTTGGCAGAACTGAGAACAAACAGGCATTAAACCCATTTCACTACAATTTTTTTCGGCGCTAAGGTTTGAGACATGGATTTGCGTTCGATAAGGTTACGAAAGGGACGGAGAGCCACAGAACCAAAACCGATAATAATCATGACATCCAATCGGAAAAAAAGGAAATAACCTTAGCGGACAAACGAGAGAATCTTATAGGACCAGACTCGACACATGAAAACCGCCTTGAGCGCGGTAAAACACAATTTATAATTGGTTTTTGAGCGCCCATCGATTTAGTGTAATCTCAACGGCCAATCAATATCAAGGGGAAAGCCTTTGAGAGCCAATTAAAATGTAAAGTAAAAACAACCAAACTGCTAAAGCACGGGAAAACGCGGACGAGCAAGTTGTGATTGGTTTTTTAGTTTTGCATCTGATTATTAGTAAAGCAAGTGGCGTGAGTTTTCTGAAGCAATCACAGAGCAAATTAAGCAAAATCGATGCAATCCCGTAGTAGTTAGGACGCTCAATCGGAAAGCCCTCTTATAGCTTAGCATCTGATTAGTTGAACGGGAAGTCTCAGTTTTCTAGACCAATCACAGAGTGCCACGAAGCAAAACCAATGTTTTCCTAGCTTTCCTTTGATGCTCCATTGAAAATTGCCCATGCTTTGGATATGGAAAATCCAAAGATAGAAACTTACGTGACAGGGATCCGTATCAACCAGTATTACACCTGCTCTATCACCACTGCCATGTCGTGGTATGATGACAAAGCGAGAAGGCAATTCTGGGTAATATCGCATTTCCTCCCCCGGGGAACTCAACCCAAGATGAATCTTTGCCTGGGTCCACCATGTTCCCTTCACAAAAGGCGTCATGTGGAACACATAGTAGTCTGGCAAAAGGATAAAATCGTGAGCGTAATTCAGTCCTTCAATGTGATGGATTTGCCTCTGACAGAGCTGCCATGACGGATCAAACTCGTACACTGCCAAACTGGGCCTCTGTGAAAATCCTGGACGGTGGCTTATGCACACAAGTCGCTGAAAAAAGAGAATACAGCTCAAATATAAATGAGGAATGTGTAAGGGCATGGGGAAGGGGAGACGGGGTCCATTCCCCCCCCCCCCCCTAGCTAACTTGAACCAGGCATTCGGTCGGTGGAAAAAGCAAGCATCCGAAAAAATGGCGCGGGTCACGCAAAAAAAAACACCACAATAATACTTGGAATAATAATAATAATAATAATAATAATAATAATAATAATAATAATAATAATAATAATAATAATAATAATACAATGTAATAAGCAAGGGGGGGGGAGCTGTCTCCCTTGCCTCCTGGGTGACTATGAGAGAGAGACTATGACAATTTTAATTGTAGTTGTTATTGCAATTTTGAATTAAAACAAATTAAAAAATTTCTACATTATTATTAAAAACCAGTTCACCTTTCTTTCTGAATCAATTCTAAAATGAGCAGCAAAGCATCCAAGCTGTAAATGACCATTCAGATAGTCAGGACCCAGAGTCTCCAGTGTGTGTGGATCCAGACAGTAGGGAACTCCAGTCTCGTAACTTGTCAGTACCTTAGAACATAAAAAATATTATCATACATACAGACTATTTGCAAAGGATCATGCAAAATGTATTTAACTGGTGCAGATGTGCAGATGGTATAATTGGATTTTAAATCCCATGCAAAATCAGGAGTACACCTCTCTGGAGGGTGCAAGAAAATCAGCAATTGTCTACCCACTTATTTACTCCTCATTATTCTTGCTCTTGACCAAAATGAAGAACTTCATATTGTAATTTTATTTAAGCCCCATCAAAAGCTCAAATGAAGATTGGTCATACAAGGTTTCTTCCATACCGTAAACAACAAGAGGAAAAACACTTAATTTGGACAGGAAACCAGAATTATAGTAAGTTACAGTCAGTCAGGTGAGTAATTTTCATGAACCCTGTGTCAAGGCAGTGGTGAGGAGGGAAGGTGAGGGGAGGGGAGGGGAGAGGAGGGGAGAGGAGGGGAGAGGAGGGGAGAGGAGGAGAGAGGAGGGGAGAGGAGGGGAGAGGAAGGGGTAAACACACCAGACTGTACAGTTCCTACTTGTTCATCAAGCAGAAATATGATTGAGAAACATTTGTTTCAATGTGTGGGCTGTGGGGCAGATGAAACTCTGGCCAGTGATTTATGCTCGTCTGAGAAACTTAATGTGTCTTAAGCACCTGGAATTATGTTAAGTTACAGATTGAACAAGAAAACTGAAGTGGTCAGCAAATGTTCCCACAAAAAAACTTAATTCCAACTACTATTGAATTTTAATTTCAATTCAAAATTTTGGTTGAATGTGCAGAAAAAAACATATGTAGGATGACATGATTGCTGTAGTGCATTAAATTTGAGTCATAACTCTCTGTCTTAAAAGCAAATAATCACATCACTTAATATAATTACGTATGTACTAGGCAATAAATCTCAGTTAACCCTTTAATTCCCAAGATGTGATTGATAAATTCTCTCCTCTAGCTGCTATACATTTCCTTGTGAATTGGTTGCGAGAATTTGATGTTCCATCAAGATAATATCTTGTACCTAATAAGTTTGAGTAATCTCATGACCTGTTTGCTGGATAATGTATGGATACAATATGGAGAAGTTACATGTTAATCACTTGTGGAAGTAATAAAGGGTTCAAAGCAGAATTTCTAAAGCTAATCACAAATAAGGACAATTTAACTGTCACTATTGACATATACCTTATATCTGGGATTGCAAAAGGATGCATACACATCCAAATGTAGAAGGTTTCAAACTAACAGTCAAAATTAATTATCAAATAGCGAAATACCTTTCCTCAAAAAGTAAAGGCTTGGAAACTTTCTATAAGAAATGGACTAAAAACATTCCACTCTAATCTTGGGTGTTTCTCTCTTTCACTTTGCATTAGTAATAATTAGTAATTAATAATACAATAATTATTATTGTATTAGTTTTCCCAATAGTAACTGTATTTCACTTCATTGTAATAGTGAGACTGTACAGTAATTTAAATGTCTTATTATTGTTAATATAATTAATATTGTTTTAGAACAATTGTAATGTTTAATTTTGGTGAAAATGCTCATAATAGTAATTGCACTGCTGTTGTTGGCCAAACTTCCTTGTTTCTGTGTAGTAATTTTAATTATGTCTGTAACTTGTATTTGAAATATGATAAAAAAAAATTGAAGTATACCTTGCCACCCCAGTAGAATGAATTTGTATTGGACGGGTTGCGAAATTTGATTGGTGAAAATCTCCAGGATGTCAAAAGAGTTCCAAAGGCCTTTAAAGTTGAATGTGACGGCATTGTTCCCATCTGACCTTGATACAGAAACTGTTTCTTGGCATTTTCTTCCTGCCGATGCTTACTGTTTACAAATTTGGATTGAAAATGCACTTGACCATCTTGGAATGTCACAGCACAAAGCATTCCATCTCCATCAATTGCTTAAATGGAAAATATAAAATTAAAAAATTAAACTACTTATTATTGATATCTTAATTTATTTGATTGAGATATTAAAGGTTAGATCTTGTCTTAAAAGTTCAGATACCCATTTCTGTAAGGGCTTGAGGCTGATTGCTTTGTGTGGCATTTAAACATCAGTATGCATATTCTGTTCTCTCTCTCAATTTCTTATGGCATAGACAGGGAGAATTTGTTTAACAATCAAGAGCCTCTTTAGTTGGTGATCATTTCCTTTATTCTCAAGACCTTAATGTTTGATTCAAGGGTGATATTGTAAGGTAAAATTTATATTTTTTAGCAAGATATGATGCAATCATTAACCAATCAGAGCACATGCACCTCTATTATCACTGAAGCAATTATTTTCATGCATATTTCAATACCTGCCTGGATATACAAAATGACATGGCAATGGTAGTTTTCCCGAAAAATATTGTTGAAAAAAGGGACAAAAGTGCAGGCAAAAATCTAAAAAGCTAATCTGGGTATGCCGTAACCAATGAATTTAGTAAGTGAAATAAATAAACTAATTCATCAAACCTGTAATGGCTCATCCTAACAGTAAAATTTTCTCAGATTTCTCTGAAAGCAAGGAATCGCCGGTGACGTAAAAAAAAATAACCAGCATACCTTTCGGGGTTGTCCCGTTTACTGTTACGATTAGTTCTTGAAACAGCTGTAATCGACTCTGGCATCTACCGTTACTTTTAACTAAACATCTTCGCCTTTAATGTTCTCTCGTTAACTTTAAGGTATACTTTAAATTCGTTTTGCTGTTTGTTTTGTTTAATAGGATCTGAGTACGTTCAGCTTTGTACGCGTCTTGGCACAGCCGTAATCGACTCCGGCATCTACCGTTACTTTTAACTAAACATCTTCGCCTTAATGTTAACTTGTTAACTTTAAGGTATATTTTAAATTCGTTTTGCTATTTATTTTGTCTAATACGATCTGAGTACGTTCAGCTTTCACGGAAAAAATTTCCGGAACATTAATGCGATTCACTGTCGTTAAGCTTTAAAACGTGCACTGCAATTGTAATTTTTTGCCCTTTGACCTTTTTCAAAGCTTCCAAAGTTTTACGAGAAAACAATTCATCGTTATGGGTTTTTTTCATTCTTTTGGCTTCTCTACAACATGCAAGAGTTTCCACGCACAATTGTATCAACAACTTTGAGCTGTATCTAGCTTTGTTAGATATTTACTTACGATGTTTTAACTGAGTGCCATAGACTTCGCGAAGACCGGGGCCATTGCGAAACAGAGTTCCTCGCAAATCTTTCGGTATTTCGCCGACTATATCTGCTTTGGGAATCCAGTAGCAGTATTCCCTTTGAGTTTCCCACCCTCTCTTGCATTTATCGGGATCTAGAGGCCGTCGAATGTCACCACAAAGAGTATCCACATCTGCCGACATGTTACAAACGCGGTGGGAGGCAGAGGTTGAGGGCGGGGCATGGGGAGGGCATTGTTTACTCGCTTCCAGTCTCTACTCAAGGTCGTGAATTCAAAGTTCGTAAGCGATTTGAGATCAGGCCTGAGTAAAATTAGACGCTAAGGAAGTGTTATCTCGAGTTCGGTTGGGGAATTTTTGTGGGCAATAAAATGATTTCGATTGCAGTTTGGTGACAATAAGCGCGATTAAATTTTTCAAAGACAACAAAATTGTACGAGTCCTTATGGCAAGTGCAGTTTGTAGTCTTCGAAACATTTACAAGTGCCTATCGCACCACATTGCAAGAGAAATCATGTTATCACTGGTTAGTATGTACATGAAAAACTTCACAGAGAGTCAGGACAAACGAAATTTTGAAAGATTGTATATTGCACTCGTGTTACACGAGAATGCAACTGTTTTCAGCCGATTGGAAGCGCGTAATTTTTTTCGTGTACATCATTAGTCGTGTGATATGCGAGGTCGTAATAACAAGTGTGCGTAGCTGGTGCTTTAACTTTTGCTACTGAACTTTTAAGTTCAGTTAAGATCAAAAAAAAAAAAACGCTGTGACGTATTGGCAGTCTGATAAGAAGCGTACAATTTCTGAGGTCGAGAACCAAGCGATATAGCGATATATATTTTAGGATGCTCAAGCTCACAAAAATTGTCATCTTATAACCCAATTAATTTTTGGAATCGCTTGACATTTATATACCAAAATCTGGTACTCTTTAAAAGTTTCCAGGAACTTTTCAGTGGCACTTTGGTAAAAATTTTATAACTGCCGGGCATTTAGTCCATTCAAGACCATTCCCGGAAGTCTGATCAGAGGCGTACAAGCGACAACCGAGCGAAATAAAATTTAAGGCACACTCCAGCTCGGAGAATTTGTCCACCAAAAAGTATGCAGAAATAATTGTCGGAATCACTTAACATTTCTAAACGACCATTTGATATTCTTAAGAAGTTTGAAATAACCATCCGGTAGAAATTCTGGTAAAATTTCCGACTGCCGTGTAATAAGCCTATTTGAGACCGTGCCCGGCTGCCAGGCATTTAGCCATAGCGCCGAAAAAATGTAGCTGTAAGCATATACTCGAGGCATTGAAAACCGACATACTACAGATCTCGGCTCTCTTTCGATTCCCATCACATCCTCAGGAATTTTCCGTCAAAGAATCCCTTCTGACCCTTACGGCTCCACCGCCCTAGACAACAACTCAATTTGTGAGTGGAAAAAAATTAAAGAAGCCACGGCAGTCACATGCATGACCTATGACCACGGTGAACTCTGTTATCCCCTCTTCACTTACCTAGAAAGATCTCGTTCTTATTCCTTATCACGCGGACTGGGATAAATAAAGCGTTTTAATCCTCTCATAACATACCGATGATGCACGTTCCGTCGTCATTTCCATGAAAACGAACATTCCTGTACATTACTCTCCTTCCTGTAAAAATTTTCCTTTTTCCTTTTCTCGTTATCGAACAGGAAAAGTTGAAATCTCGGTGTACTATTACATTTTTTAAATAACTTCATATCACCGAAAGAATGTTCCAACTGTTTTTTTCCTTTTTGCCCTCCTTTTTTATGTTTTTATTTGATTTGACACGATGTCTCGTTAGTTGTTTTCGTCTTGTATTTTGCTGGCTTGAGTGTCTATATCTCAGTTGTGAGATATGCAGGCCTGGAGATATGATAAACATGCCATTTATATCTTGGCAGGATTAAGAAAAGTGTCAGGGATAATTCTGTTATTTACCAGGAATGAACAATGGCTTACACGTAGATGACCCCTACAAAGGGATATCTTCCACGATCCTAACACCTCATTATGAGAGAATGTCCCTCAATTGACCAATTTGCTCACGCTTACGCGAAATGTCTCTCTGACCTTGTCTCTCGAATAAAACGACTCGGAAGCTCTTATGAACTATCATTAGTAATTATTAGCCACAAAGGAAAAAGACTATTTAATTTCTACATCTAAATATGGAACGAAACAAATAGTCTTCAAATGTGTGACCAGTCAAATGATCTTTCGGAAATCTGCACGTTACCAGCAGGTGATCTTGTTGCGGCAACCCCTTATTTGATAACATTCCAAATAATTTTCTGTTATTTCTTTCACTTGTAGTGTTTTCCATGACTTAATATCAAATTGTAACTCTTAGTTATTTTACTTTCAAACCGGAAGGCACTTCAGTACCGGTCCTTTCATTCGATCACGTTTTCGAAATTGAAAATCGATTACCAGAAAGTGGTACATTGTACATTGTACATTGTACTTCTACGCACTTGTCATGATCGGGGGCGCTGTTTAACCATCAACACTGAGTAATACTGCAGCAATTTGACGGGAAAAGAGATATGTTAAAGCCTAGCTTGTTAGAGGGACTCTTCATAATATTGGGTAAAATATATTGGATATCAACTTTACCACAGCTAAATACCAACTTCATCATTCAAAATGTAAATATTTTTTTATGACGATCATTGTGAAGGCATTAAGGAAAAAACTTAAACCATCGGGGGGATTGCGCATGATTTTTACGTGAGAGCGCGTCTTAACACTTTAAATCAGTCAAAATTAAAACTTGAGTACCGCAAAAATTAGTATCTCTCGAATTCATTAAGACATTCTTTTTCAGACAGCACTGTCTGAAATACGATAATTTTGCATGGAATTCTTTCAAAAAATTCACTAATATCAAAATTTTAAAGGAATGTTGTCCAAAATATGAAAAATACGATTGATCTGTCAAAATATGCTTTTTTGTTTTCGTAGCGACGAGTAAACAAACTCCCTGCACGAAATAATGGGATCAATCACGCGAAACGGAAGTGACGTAGCAAAAAGAACAGGTGTGAACCTGGAAGGCTCGTGGTTTTTGTTCCGCTATTGCTGGTGATTACGTGAGACGGTGTTTGCATTTACCGCGCACTTAAATCGCGAGGCTTCACTTGAGACTTAAGTTTGCTTATAGGAAGTTATTAACGATTCTGACCTCACCGAGGAGGGGTATAGTTCAGTAATCACGTTCTGACGAGAAACAAGCTTCTGTTTGAGCGCAACCTTTGTTCAGCAGAAAGTTAACTCTTCAAAGACCGATTTTCTTTCGTTTGTGGTTTCGGTTTCGCGTCTTCGTAACATCTAAGTGGGTCTTTTTCCGGCTTTGTTTACAGCAGAGAAATGGTAGAAAGGCAATGGAGAAAATGTGTGGCTTGTTTAAGGTACGTTTTCGTTTTCTGTGGGCTGTTAGTCGCGGCGAAACCATCAACTACAGATTCAAACTCAAGAGGAACTTGCAATTTTGTCAAGACTGACTCTTCGGGGGAAATTCTCAGCCCGAGCTATCCCCAGCCATATCCAGAGGACATTGAATGTACATGGGAAATTAAAATGCCGTTGTTTGAAACTATAGTTGTTGTGTTTAAACATTTCAACCTGAACTCGCCTTCAGGGGACTTCTTCTGCGAGAGAGGTGACTTTGTCGAAGTTTACGATGAGCAAGGTGGTCTTTTAGGCAAATATTGTGCGGGGAATTTACCCCCAAGACAGATAACTTCTAAGAGCAACATCTTAAAAGTTGTTTTTAAGTCGCATAATCGAACAACAGAGAGCACGGCTCTCACTTATCAAAGTGGTTTTAGTGCAATTTATGCCTCTTGTGGTGGGTTCTTCACGGATGCTGTAGGTCTTCTTCAGAGCCCAAGTTATCCTGATCAATTTCCAGCAGATATTCATTGTTTGTGGCAGATAAGAGTACCATCAGACTATGTAATCGAGCTTCGTTTTAAGGACTTTCAAATGGATGGAATGTATCCGTGCAGTGTTGACTATGTTAGAGTGAAAGATGGTTTTAATACTAATTCCACTGAGTTAGGGCACTTCTGTACCACGCGACTTCCTAATGAGGAGACTCCCGTTCGTTCAACGGATAACAAAATGTCCCTGGAGTTCAAATCATACAAAGAAAGCAATTCACGGGGATTTAAGGCTGAGTACACTCGAGTTTCTCATTGCAATGGGCTCTTGCAAGGTGATTACGGAAGATTCACTTCTCCGGGTTACCCCGGTTCGCGGCAAATGGACAGAACCTGCAGTTGGCTTATAACAGTCTCAGAGGAGAAGATAGTGTCATTGAGGTTTGATTTTTTCGCTGTCGATTCTTTCACTGGGATGTTTTCAATTTCTGGAGACTGTGGAGATGATTTTGTAGAATTGTTTGATGGTACCAGTTCTGATGACCCCTCCTTGGGAAAATTCTGTACTGTCAATAATAAACCTACTGATATGGTGCGCTCAAGTGGTAGACAGATGTTTGTAAAACTAAAAACAAGTTTCCGAAATGAAGGAGATGGTTTTTCAGCCAGTTATTATGGTATGGATCCCTATAGCCACTTTGCAGGATGCAGCTTATTTGACCAGCAACTGTTGTTTACATGCAATAATGGACAGAGGATCCAATGCCAGTGGAAATGTGATGGTACAAACGATTGCACAGATGCATCAGATGAATTATTCTGTAAACCTACACCAACTCCTACCAGCCAGTCAAGTAGTGATATACGCAACTATGTCATTGTCATTCTCTCTATTACTGGTTCTTGTTTGTCCATTGTATGCATTGGGTTTATGATAGATCGTTTGAGAAGGAAGCGCACTGTACGACCAAGAAGAAGACACAACCTTAGAAGACCACGGCGTTCAAGGCTCTCATCTTCTGGTGATGCCCCCTTAACAGATGAACCATCATCTCCTCCACCTCCTTATGAAAATGCATGCTACGGGGTGTCTTTCATTCAACCGCACCTAACTAATTCTTCCCCACAAAGAGGTAGTCCTTGTGCATTTCAGAACAGCAGAAGGATTCAAGCCCCAGAGCAGGTTTTATCTAACAGCAGCCAAGAAAATACTTCTGCAAATGTCAGAACAGAACAAATGATCAACAACAGTGAACAGACCAATGCACAAGAAATCCAGGCTATGATGTTAATAGAAGAAGAAGAAAGAAGGGATGGCATTTATGGTAATGAAGTCATTGGAACAGTCTCCCCTTCAGAGTCTATTAATTCATTGAATGACACTGCTCCTCTCATTCACCGATCTGAAAGTGTTATTGAACTTTAAATGATAAAATCATATGCTTTATTAACCTCCATAATTGAGGAAAAAAGAGTTGGTAAGTTTTTTTTTTATGTATTTATATAATTTATTAATAATGATTGGGTAGATTCATGATACTTCTATTTGAGTGATTAATTCTCCCACAAGCCTAGCAATAGCCTATGATGTGTAAAATTGCATTTTTTTTTCAATTTATAGTGTCTGTTTTACTTGTTCATCAATGTTTTCCTGCTACATTTACCACATAGTGTTCTTTCAATCAAAAACCATGCTCATGTCTTTACAGCCAATGTTTCAAGAGTGAACAGTAATCAAAAAAATATGATAGGGCTCAGTTTCCTCGTTGATGCCCAAAGTGTCTTCCTGGTTGTTCAGGTTAAAATACAGGTTTTTAACACCACATAATCTTACTTTGGAATGTATTTTTAAACATCCTCCAAGTCTATTCTTTGTTAACCCTTTAACTCCCTGATCAAATTTGTAATTCTCCTTACTTTCAACCATACAATTCTTATAATGTTAGTTCAGAGAATTTAGTATTGGATCAACTAATTATCCCCAAATTGATATTTTCTGTATTCTCATCATTTATCTGGTTGATACAGTAATGATATTGTAAGGAGAAATTCTGTCATGGTCACTCATGGGAGTTAAAGGGTTAATCATAATTTTTTACTTGCCTCCCTCTAAATGAAAAAATTTGATCCAAAGTCTGGGAGGCTACTCAACACTAATGATAATTATGGACATTTGCCTGGTACAAAAAAGGTTTCAAAGAATCAGAAAATGTGGTGGAAGATTGAAATCAAAAGATAATTAATATATAACAAAAAACCATTACAAACAGAGCAGCAAGTTTTTTAAGGTTAGAACTGGTGACTATTACTATTATTTAATTCTAGTTAATGACAAAAAAAAAGGATTTGTAAATTTGTTATATAATTATTTACATAGAAGATGGACAGAATATACATATTTAACTACAGTGCACCTTAGAAAAATTGTTGTTCTGTTATTGTTTTGCCAGTCAAATATTAATGTCAGGCTTTTTGGAATTTCTCCTCAACTTGCTCAAAGGTGATAGGATTGTGTATATATGAGCTGAATCCTTTATACTCTAACATCAATATTAATATTTTGCATAGTCTTTCCTACTCTTTTCTCCACTGAAAAAGACAATTGGCTAAACAATCACAGCTTTGTAGGTTTGTGATCAGTTTTTTTATTCTCATGATCTTAATGAATGATTCAGCAGTATTACTGTAAGGAGAAAGAAGATGCTGGTCAGTCTTAGGGTTTAGAAGTTTAGCTTGGCTAGAGGTCTCTATTTTAACTCAACACCAAATTTACTTTTAAAAGCCTTTACAAGCTAACACCAGTATGCATATTCTCCATACTGTTCTGTACTCATTTCCTAAGGTGCTAACACAGATAGTTTGTTCAACAATCAAGAGCTTCTACAATTGAATAAGTCATCATTTCTTTTATTCTGACTCGTGATCCTAATGTTTGATTCAGGGGTGACATTGTAAGGAGAAATAGATGCTTGTCACTCTTAGGGCTTTAAAGGTTAACTTTCTCATAAGGAGATTGATACAATCTCTGCTGTTTTAGGAGAATTAGAAACCTACTGCTACATGCTACATGCATCCTCTTTCCCTTTGCATAGAGAGAAATGAGATTAAATAGTATATGTTGAACCCTTAATGGGGGGGGGGGAATGGGGGGTAAGCGTGTGTGTGCTCATACAAAACTCAGCAATTTCATTTTTATTGATATTGTATTTTTAGGTTTAAGTAATAAATTAAGTCTAGTCAGGTTGAAAACGTATAAATTATATTATTTTTAAGTGGTATTTATCATATTTACATGTGACAATAAGTAAGTCAGTGGTCTTGCAATTATTTAAAACATTGATGTATAATATTACTCTATTTGATTGTCGTGTTTAGTTGAATTTAAACACTGTTTGGAAGTAGCTGATATGCCATTATTTAATTAGAGGTTTATGATTTCAAAAGAGAGTTTTCCTTGTTGATTCCTTTTATATATGTTTTGTCGGTTCATTAGTTTTTTCACATTATCCCTTTTCATGAAGTTCACAATTCAAACATTTTGTGATTATCATGACTATTGAACTGATCAGTTTGATTTATAGTGTCAAAACTAAGGTCACCTCTTGAAGTCTTGGTTATTACCATGTTCAACTCTTATAGACCATTACAATGTATAGTGTATTTATGTCTGAGACAGTTAACTTTATTTGATATGGTAAATTATAAAAGTTTGGGTGCAAGGTCATGAAGTATTTGCACACAAGTTGTGTTGTTGATGGTAAATATAGTTTTACAGGTTGTGAAGGAAATAAAATTGAATTCAATTTCAAATTTTGTGGATAACGTTTTTGTTGTAATTACTCAATCTGTAAGTGACCTCTAAATTAAATTCACAGCTACAAATTTTGATTGAATCAAATTAGTGAGCAACCTTGAAACAAGTAAAATTTTGATTATACTTATAAGTAGTAGTATCCTGTTATTTTCAACACTCTTTGCAATATTAACTATAAGTTTGGTCTGATGTATGAACACCAAAGAATGGAAAAGACTGAAGTGCGAGTGCAGTGATAGAGCCCACAAACTCATTGCATCCCTGACCAGTTTCATTTCTTGTACATACATCAAGGTCCATGAAGAGTTATAAAATTTTAAACTGAAAAGTCTTTGAACTATTGATTTTTCTTCTGCAGATGCTCATCAACCTCTTATGTGTTAAAGTACAAAAGACCAACTTTTCGGCCTAAATACCCCTGAAAACATAAAGAAAAACAAAATTTCACAACACATCCACCTTTGTGACGTTTTGACAAGAAAGAGCTTTTCTGACTAAGGTGAAAAGTTGACCTAATGATTTCTGCATGTAACAAAACATTTGGAAAGGGGTAAATAATGTGCAATACCACTAGATAATAATTATCATGAAAAAACCTGAGGGTATTACCTTTATTTTTAAAATTTGAGGTAACAGAACTGCACTAGTGTTAGATAAAAACATGAGAGATGACAACTGTACCATTTTCACCATGATCAAAATTTTTTTATTAAAATTGTTTTTAGGGGGAACAAATAAAGTTAAATAATAATTTCAAAGTTTACTTGCTTTATTTCTCTTGATAGATACAATTCCTCAAATGTTTTCCATTTTTTTTTTACAAATGGGAAGACAGCTTAAGCGCAATGATCATATACAACCTTGATGCATTATTTTTGATAAAATTTGAAGCTAACCACCTATTACATTGTAAAGTCCACCTATCATTGATATTAAAAAGCCCAAGACAAGATTAATTTATAAGTATTTTACATGAAGAGATTATCTTTTTTTTGTGATATATCAGAAACCCCAATCCCAATCAATTTCTGGTTTAATGACATTCACAGTGTAACATTGAACCACATCTCCTTCTTGGACATCCAAGAACTTCTCAAATGACAAGCCACACTCTGTTTCCCTTTTAGCCTGGCTTATATCATCAACACCATGCTTCATGGAGGCCAGTCGTCCTGGTAAAAAAAGTCAGTTTAGAAACATTTAGTTACCAAGACAGCCAAACAAATTTGATTCAGTCTTTATTTTTGGACTTTTTAACCAATAGCTCTAAGGGGAAGTCATCAAAGTAAAAAATAAGAAAAACAAATCCCCTCTCCAGTCTCTTGACAAGCTTTGAAATTGCAGGAGAAAGTTACAGCTCTTTTGTGGAGAAAACACAGAACATGTGGCAAGAGAAAACCAACTGCCAAAATCTCTTTCATTGATTTTATCATTCTTTTGTCTAATTGTTCTCTGCTGCTTGACATCAACGGTGTCAACTACAGCAAGTTACATATTCATCATTAAGTTGCTATCCTAGGGTGAAATGATTTTATGAAAAAGCATTGCTTGCATCAAGTCTCACCCTTTTCAAGAGGGGAAACAGCATTGAAAGTTGTGGACAGGATATAAGTAGGAATAAGTATGCTAGCTGAAAAATAAGTGAAATCAGAGCCTTTCCAGTTTTATCATCAAAAAATACAGACAAATACATAAAAACAGGATTATTTTTATCAACCCAAATCAAATTAAACAAGACATCACCTTCATATACAACTTCCTTATTCCTTGTTATTCTGTACAAACTCTTGCGATCAAGTGTCCCAGTCTTGACCTGACAACCAGCTACTGTGGCCTTCCGTCGGCCAGTAAGTTTAAACACTTTAAGAACTGCTGCCTCACCAGTAACGCTTTCTTCATGAATAGGAGTGATTCTCTTGTTTAGTTCAGCCTGCAAGTGCAATGCAAGATAATTACAACTGTAAGATTAATGACCCAATAAATCCATAACAAAACAAATGGCACAAAAATAGTTACCTAACAGCATCAGAGAATTTAGGGTTCTAATAAAAATACTATGAGCTTTTTAGTGCTCTCTATTAAAATTTTAAGGTTGTTTGCTTTGCTACTGTGATTTAAGATGCATTATAATTCGTTCTGCACCCAGTAGACATGTGCTATAGGTGGCTTGTTCCAGGTGTTCACTACATTAAAATGAAGCAAAATAGTAAATGGCACAATACTAACGTCAGAGTGAAAGAGAGAGGGAGACCAGGACCAAGTTGAGTTAATAAAACTGGTGGAACATAGCAGATGAGATAATTTCATTTACATATTAACCTTTTCAGAATAATAATCTGGCTGGAAAGTTGAGACGACATACTAATTCGATATACCTTAACATCTTCCAAAAGCTTGTAAATTATTCTGTGCTGTTTCACATCCACACCACGCTGTCTAGCCAAAGACAACATCTGTTTTGTAATCTTCACATTGAAGCCCAAAATTATACCTGTAATTAATTGCAAGTACAGAGGGAAATAAAAGATTCTGAAATCATCATCAGGTTAAAATTACTATTCCTTTAATTTATGGCATTTGCTCCTGGGTGTAAGTTACTGTAATGTAGTTGGTTGGAGCATAAGTTCATCTCAACTAAATCTTAGTCTGAAAGGTATTTATGTGGTGCTGTAATTGACATTTTTAAGAACTGGAATGGGGAAGGACATCTGCTACCTATTTGACGTAGTTGGCATGAGGTGGAAAGGAAAGATAGTGACAGTAATGATGACAATGATGGTAAATTGACAATGACAGAAACAACAACAACAACAGCACCAATTGCAACAATTTTGATGATCCAGAATAATTGTGAACAGACTTGTACATAGGTAGAGTGTGAATAAACATTTGCAGTTCAGAGAAAAGAAAATAGATTTCAGTTTTCTTACCATGAAAAGTCTCTGCAAGCTTGATGTCACTTTCAGTGACAGTTCCAACTTGGCTGGATAGAACTGTCAACTTCACCATCTTTGATTTGTATGTCTTTAAAGCGTCGCTGATTGCTTCTAAGGAACCATCAACATCACCTGTTTGGCAAGGATTGAAGAAAAGTCAACAACTCTGCACCCACATTCAAATTTGACCACAACAGCTTCACTCTCAATTACTCAAGAAGAGACCTCAAATTGATTGTTATGATGTATATATAGTGTATTTACACCTGAGACAGTTAACTTTATTTGATGATATGATAAACTATAAAAGTATAAGTGTGAGGCCATAGTACTCACAAACAAGTTATGTTGTTGATGGTAAATTTATATAGTTTTACA
Source organism: Pocillopora damicornis (assembly GCF_964200805.1). Taxonomy (NCBI): domain Eukaryota; kingdom Metazoa; phylum Cnidaria; class Anthozoa; order Scleractinia; family Pocilloporidae; genus Pocillopora; species Pocillopora damicornis. Next base: position 21,989,617 of record NC_142676.1, read on the forward strand.
GGTTGTGAAGAAAATAAATTTCAAATTTTGTGAATAACATTTGTGTTGTAAGGAATCGCTTCTTTCAGTGACCTCTAAATTAATGCATATCATGATCAGTCACATCAATTTACAGCATCACAACAATGAAGAGCAGAATAGCTAGATCTCTGATTAGGAAAGAGTTCAGTCAGATCATTTTTAGGAGATCCTAACTGTTTACCCCTAACATTCTTTGCTTTTCTAAAGGTGCTAACAAGGAGAAAATGTTTAGCAGGCCCATTTAACCTTGAATTCTAACAACTGTATCATTTTGCACAAACCTTTAATGATAATATTTAATTTGTCTTTACAGTCATATTCACTGCTAGGCTGCTTGGGAGCTGGTTCCTTTCTGTAGCTCAGCTCTACATCCAGTAGGGCATTATGCACATCTTCTGAAAGTAGTTTCCTTTGCCGTAATACTGCCTTTCTCTTCTCTACAGCATCCCTAGCTTCTTCCTACAAACATATTTTGTAAGAAGGATGTTGAATGATTGATTTCCAAGGACAGTTTCAAGAATGGTGTAGCTCCAGCTATGAAAAATGAAGATGGCGTGTCTAACTTTGAAACAAGTTATACTTTTAGATTTAACAGAAGAAGTAGTATTTAAAAATAATTGTTGTCTTACACTGTGTAAAAGTAAACTACTTTAATCTAGTAATTTGTCTGTTGCTCTATCCACTTTTTGAATTATTGCTAACTGATCCTTTACCTCTTACAAGTGACCAAGACAGAATTTCTCCTTACCAAATCAACACAATATCAAGCAAACAGGTGATGAGAATAGAGAAAAATATCAATGAGGGGTTTATTAGTTGATCTAATACCAAATTCTCCAAACTTACACCAACAGAATTGTACAGCAGACAGTAAGGAGAATTACTAATGAGACTGCAGGAGTGAAAGAGTTAAGTTAACTAATAAATCTGTAGAATTTACCTCTGTTTCAACTTGGATAACCTCATCTCCTGCAGAAGGAGTGTCCCTCCAACCCACTACTTCCACTGGAGTTGAGGGCATGGCCTCTGTCACAGTTTGACCATGGTCATTAAGAATGAGACGCACCTTGAGGTCCAAAATAATCAAACTCCATTATGATATCATCAAATTACAGTTACAATTTCTAACCCATAATGATGGCTGAACTGGGAACACTTTGTACCATGGGAATTTTGTAGGCTAAAAATCTTGTTGTATCTATTTGTATTTAGTAGGAAGAAACTCTTATACTCTGAGATGACCAAAATTTTTGCTGTAAACAAAATTTTTCAATTTTCTGGGCAATTTACTTATTCTCTATACCCTTCCAGTCCATTTATTCAAATGTGTTTAATTTAGAGAAAGGTTTTAACAACCTCAAGTCAGCAAGAAGTTTACCTTTGCAAATACTTGATTACAAAGCAGAATATCACCTATCCTCAGTGTTCCACTATTCACAAGAACAGTTGCAATGGAGCTGAAATAAAATTTGTCCATGATTAAATTAAAACGAGTCTACCTTCATCACCCATAATCAACTGTACAGATAGCCATATATGACACACAAAATCTCCCCAAGACATTCATAATTAGTCTATTTGAAGTCAATTAAGGGTGTTCCAGACATGACTGTTTTACACTATAGTGAAAATTGTCAACTAGGATAAAATATAACTACTGCAAATACTTTTAAGAACAATTAGACATACCCCCTTCCTTTGTCTTTGCCTGACTCTAGGACAATTGCTTCCACTGGCCCATCTACTTTGGCTTTTAGATCTTGTAACTCTGCAAGAGTGTGGATTGCCTCCAGCAGTTCATCAAAATTGGTTCCCTTCAACATGAGAGAGATTACTTTCCTTACAAAAGCGTTATTCAAATAAGCTGTGATCATAGATCATTAAAATTTAAGGTTTCATTTCAACCCTTTTCACAGTTACATCAGTATGCATATTCTCCATACTGATCTCTACATATTTCCTAAGGTGCTGACAAGGAGAATTTGTTTATAGTTAAAGTAAAGAGCTTCTTTAGTTGGTAACCATTTCCTTTATGCTCATGACCATGTGTGACTATGTGTGATTCAGGGGTGATATTGTATCAACTGAAATTAGATGCTGGTCACTCTCAGGGGTCCAAGGATTTTGGCCAAAATATTTTTTTTTCTTCTTTTCTTTCTCATGAATTACCCTTCCATTTGCACTTCTCCCTTAAAAGAAACTTTATCTTTTAAATAAAAGTTAATAAATATTAATAACTTGACCATTAGGTATTGTGCTATGGGTCAGAATGCACTCATTGCATGTAGAATGATTCTTTTAGTTATCATTTTGACTGACTAATCATTCATACATTTAAGGCAGACACTGCTACAGCTTGGATGTCCCCTCCAAACTCCTCTAGTTGAATTCCATATTGCAGAAGCTGTTTTTTGACTTGCTCCTGCATAAAATTATTTAAACAGTAATAGAACAAAGACTCTGTCAGATTTGATAACAAAGAACTCATCATAATTTGTAATTTACTGTGTACATGTGTCATGTACACTTACTTGACTACTCTGCCAGTGGGGATTTTCAGGCCCAATACAAACAAATTGGAAACATTGTAAATAAAACAGTGTTTAAAAATCCTGACTGGCAGGAGACTGACCAGTTGGCTATATAAAAAGTGTAGCCAAGAAGTTGACATTGCTGGGCAGCCAAGAACAAAAATTAAGTGAGAAGGAACCTGTTGGAACCTGGGAAAACCAGATTTGAAGTCTAACAGCCAAAGCATTCAGCCACACTGCTTTCTAAACTGTTTTCTATAAATCCCTCTCATTCTAACATGTCAGTGCTACACTGTAGGGCTAATGTCGATTGAGTGACCCACTTTAAGGTAATTGGGGATTAATTGTCCTGGTTATTCTATTCTCTGTGGTTTGTCTGTAGAACTTTCACCAAAAGTTAGACAGGAAACTACTGATAACAAGTAATTAAAAGTAAACCCAATCTGAATCTGCTTGTCAGTAATTTTCTTTTGGAAACAAATACCATTAGAAGTAAGTTAAATATCTGCAGTCCACAATATTAATGCTAGTATAGCGGTAACCATTCATTTTAACCCTATACCCTTAAGATCAATATGCATCTTCTCCACACCATTCTCTATATATTTCCAATGGCACTGAAGGGGAGAATTTGTTTGACAACAAAGGATCAATTTCTTAAAATGATGATCACTTTGGTCCTTAATTCTCAAGAATTTTATGTTTGATTTAGCAATGATACTGTGAGGAGAAATTAGATGCTTGTCACTCTTAGAGGCTAAGGGTTTAGTTAATTAATTTGCAGCAACTGAAAGATTAGACAATTTTACATAAAAAATAAGAAAAAACATACCACATTAACTCTGGGCTTGTCTATTTTATTGAGTGCAACAATTATTGGAACTGCAGGTGAGAAACATCAGCATTAGCATGTTAAATTAAAAACAATAATTACAATTTCACATTTTGCATTTCAATAATTTTGAAATGAACCAAAGGTATATGTTGGATTCTTCTTCAGAACAGTGACCAAATGGAATGCAAATCAATCAAATCAAATCTAGTTCTTGAAATACATTATATCATCACATCTCTCAGTTTGAGTTAGCATGTACTGCGCTATGATTGGTCAACTGAATGGGCTATATTTCATCATACAGCCTGCTAAATTTAGAAGTTGCTTTGACTTGTCTGGATTAAAATCTTCCCCCCTCTATCTGAACCCGCACATTTAATCATAATACATATCTTACTACCCTCGTTTCCTTACTTTGTACTGCAAGTTACAGAACCATGTTGTTTCAGCTCAGATTTAAGGCCCACATGCTCAATAGAGCATGGGCCATTTATCCAAGTGGAAAAAACTTGGTGTGTATCTTAGCAACACAGAAAGCAAACTTGACTGCTAAGAGTTATTTATAGAAACTACATGTACACCAAGAAAGGTGATCTGCATTTAGTTGCTCTGGCCTGTGGCTAGTCTCAGAGGACTTCAAGGCATGGACTTCATGAATTTCAGCCAAATTGTTCAGTTTTACAAATGAATGAAAGTCTTCGTTGCATTTTGACCAGTACATCTCATTTAGTAATTCTTCTTACTGCCTGCCATGCAATTCTTATTGCTATAAGTTGATTGGATCAAGTAATAATCCTTTAACTGACATTTTTCTTTATTCTCATAACTTGTCTGCTTGATGTTGTATTTGATAATTTGATAGTAAAGGGAGAAACTTTTTCTTGGTCAGTCATGTGAATTAAAGGGTTAGCAGGTACAGGGTTAGATTCCTTCTAAGAGGGGCTAGGAGGTATCAAGAAATAATAAAATTCAGCCTACTGTAACTAGAAATATTTTTACCAGCAAGTAAAATCTGATGGCAACATGCACACAGTCTTATACAATAATATTGATTGACATCATACCTTTTGCTCTGGTGGCATGTCTTATGGACTCTACTGTCTGCTGCTTCACACCTTCATCTGCTGCCACAACAAGTACAACAATGTCTGTCACATTAGCCCCCCTGGCCCTCATTGTTTCAAATGCAGCATGGCCGGGTGTATCAATGAATGTAATTGTCTTGTCTGTTCCTTTAATGCTAACTGCAAAAGGAAGACAACAAGGGTTTCAAAATGTTTTGCAGTAGACTCTGCAAAAGCTGTGAAAAGTTCATTCAGGGCCAAAAGGTATTTATTTTGACCAGAGTAACCAGTGACATGCTATCAAGTAGCCAGCAAAACTCTGGTGATCACTGCCTTGTTTTGATATCCCGGCAACATTACTTTTATTTGTATATATGCTTCTTTAAACCCTTTAACTCCCAGCAGTGATTAACATAAAACTTCTCCCTACAATATCCACACATTCTTCAGAAAACAGGTAATGAGAATATTCAACCTTATCAGGTAGACGCTGCTATCTTGATATAGCACCAAGATCTCAAAACTAATTTTCAAGGAAATGTGTAGCAGCTAGAGGGGAGAATTAACAATCAGATCTTTGGGAGTTAAAGGATTAATATAGGAATGAAGCTAGCCTGACAGCTTAAAGAGACCAATTTAAGGAGGACTAGGAGTGATAAAAACTACTTTTTGCTATTATTGATATTAACTGCAGTGTTTTACAAGGATTTCCAGCCCTGAGAAAAGCCATCACTGCACATTAGTAAAACTACCATAATTCTTTATATGTGTTTGATTATGCCAATCAGCTACTGACAAGTCACTGATCTTTCCCATACCTGTCGCAAATAAAGTCAACTTTTTTTGTCAGAATAGGCCCATGGTGTCTATGTCATAAACAAAATAATGCATGGTTACTTGTAGATAGTTCACCTTAATAACTTACTTGTTTCCTGCCCTCACCTGCAAGATACCTAATTCAACACTCGAAGAGAAATTCTATAACTACGCACACCAATTTAGTCTTTTTTTATTACCTGAGAAAGCGCCAATATGTTGTGTGATTCCTCCAGCCTCCCCGGCCACTACTGATGTTCTTCTCAGTGTGTCAAGTAGAGTGGTTTTGCCATGGTCAACATGACCCATAATTGTCACTACAGGAGGCCTTGATTCAAGGGAATGGCTTTTTTTTTTTTTCAAGTGAAGCAAAAATGAAAAAAACATTATCAGTCATTACAGAAAGTAATATTAAGTTTTACTTACAATCAACATAAATTTATACAAAGCACTTTACATGCATTGAGCACATAATACACTCAATTGACAGTGTAAATATAAATTCTAAAGACAACTGGATCTTGTCAAAATGATGAACTTGAATATAAGGGAACTTGAGATCCTTGATATTATTTATTATCATTAACTATCAAGAATCATATTTTCAACCATTTTTCACACCTTGTTTCTGTTTTGAGATCTCGGTGAACAGGAGTCATGTTGTGTTCCATCACCAACAGCTCGGCTTGGTCTGGTGAAAGCACTGTGCATAAAAATACCACAGAACATGAACTTTTTTCAGTCTCTTTAAATAACCCATTACACCCTAATGCAGATCTGTGTTCTCTGTACTCTTTGCTGTACATTCTCCCTGGTACTTACAAGAAGAATTTGGTTAACAATCAAAGCTTCTCAGTATGGTGATCCCTTCCTAAATACTCCCACGATCGGTGGGAATTATTCATACTGCACTTATAGTGTACAACTGTAAGGAGAAATTAGATGCTGGTCACTTTTAAGGATTGGAGGGTTCAGTAAATCTGTCTCTTTCACGAGCTAAGTTTTGGAATTTTCAAGTAATTACTAATAATAAAACAAAAAATACACAAAAACATGATTCTAAAATATTTCACTGTTTTCTACAATGAAAAGACATTTCCATGTACCTGTGAGCAGACCATTGGGCAATTCTTCGCCAAGTTCAACCAGTATGTCAGCTAGAGAACCTGTTTAAGCATTCAAATTAATTTGGATTAACCTTTTCACTCCCAAAATCCCTGTAAATTCTCCATACTGTCTGCCATACAATTCTTATAATGTTAGTTCAGAGAATTTGCCATTGGATCAACTAATAAACTGGTAGCTTAACTGATATTTTTCTTTATTCTCATCACTTGACTGTGTGATATCATATTGATGTTGCAAGGAGAAATTCTGTCCTGGCCACTCATGAGAGTTAAAGGGTTAAATTTTAGTAATATTCAACATGTGATTTTGAAATCATCTGAAGACAATGATTTACTGGTTACTAATAACATAAAATTTTATTTGCACATTACCTGGATCACAACTCATCTCAGCAGCAAGCTGTCTAATGGTCATACCTGGTCTTAATGCAATATATAACTGAAAAATCAAGACGAGAGTGAAAAAAAATTTACTTCGGAACACATCAATAAACATATAATTGGTGTTCAACTGCATGGCTTCATGAAACTTTCACCAATATTTTAAATTTGAAATCCAAGGTAAAAGATTGTCTTTTTCTTAAACTTTTGTGTTTACTTAACAATATCAAACCATCCATGGATAATCCTGTTATCATGTACTTCTCTTTAGACACCACTTTCAAATGAAACATTGAGTTACTGGAGTCATAATTGTGTAATATTATGGATTTTGTCATAAGAAGTAAAATGTCCCACAATCCAAATAAATGTAACTATTTTCAGATGGTGGATAACCCTTTTGAGAGCTGCATGACCTCTACTCCATGTTAACCACATTCCCCAAAAGTTTCTTTCCAAACCTTAACCCTAGCTTTCACCCCCAAGATCTCATTAGTAATTCTCCTTACTCTCTGTCATACAAATCATATGATGTTAGTATGGAGAATTTGATAGTGAAATCAAATAATAGTCCCCTAATTGATAATTTCTTTATTCTCATCACTTGTTTGCTTGATATTGTATTGATATGGTAAAGAGAAATTCTGTCTTGGTCATTCACAGGAGTTCAAGGGTTAAACAACACAATTCTGTTAACTATATGTGCAATGCTGGGAACCTTTAATTGCTGGGCTGTGCGGCAAATGTTGCATTTCAGATAACAAGTGACAGGTATATAATATGTGACAAAATTTTTGGGTGGTCTTAAAAAAAATTACAGTGTACCTGTGAACCAGGTTTCTGTGGTAAGGAATGCTGCCATCTGTGGAGTGCTGTCCTTGCATGGCCCAGAAACTGTCATAAAAAAAAGAAAAAGGAACAGGATATGAATATTAAAAATTAGATTAAAACAAATACTGTTCAGTAAAAATACAAATACCACCCTAATTTCCTGAAAAAAGCAAGACTACTGGATCTCCAAGATGTGGCAATGGGTTTGAAGGAGTTAAAAGACAAAGTTTTATCAAATCAGAAAATTAAGAAAAGGTACCTTAAAGGCATTTGAAGAATCTTGATGTTTACATCTTTTTTCAATATGCTTCCATACACAAGTAACTGGCCTTGTGAACTGCAAGGAGTACTTGCCACAAATGTGGTGGATGATCTGAAAAGCAAACATTCCTCATCCATTTAAAACTGCAGTTTTCTCTCAGTACAAAGTTTAGGTGTTTTTCCTCAACAAAGATTCAGGGAGTTATTTTTCAAGAGGAACTCAGGTAATCGACATAACCACTATGAGTTTTTTAACTGAAAGTATGTTACATAATTATTTTCTGAAGACAATATTGCTTCACCGGCTTCTATCATATTGTCAGTCAAATGTACTCGACAAAGAGTTCAAACATTCAAATCACCCTTACAGTAGAGAGTTCACATGATGCGACCTAGCTTTCATCTATCTAGTGGAACACCGTAAACAAAATACTTCACGTGGAACTCGTCGTGATCTCAACTGTGACAAGTTGCCAAGAGCAGTCCTCGCCACCACCGGCGCTGAAGCAAATGACAAAAGTACCGGCTACACCGATTTTTTCTCTTACCTGGCTCCTTAGAGAAACTCTTAAAGTCCTATTCATTGTAAAGGGGCGTCATAATATCACACAATTAAGCGTGACGCGCTAGAGAGGTCATTTGGAAATTGCAAAGATTTCTCTCGTCTGTTTCATGCGCCATGATATGGACTTTAATAGGTCAGCGGTATTACACCACGACATATCTAGTGAAACAAAATGTCCTTGTATGCTGGGAACGGCGTTGGCGGTTTTTAAATAATGATTGCAGAAGATTTTGAACGTGCCTAGTACACGTATTGAAGAGGATCTAAAGATATAAGTGCATTTTGGTAATTTTTGTTTCATTTGTTTGTCTAAAACCGCTTCTTGAAATGGTTGTCAGTTCCAATAATACACAAAATGTTGTTTTACACGACGTAGGGGTAAGTTTGCTTCTCTGCACGTCTTGCCTTCGCATTTCCATTTGGAACATTTTGAACATTTTGAAATGGCCGGTGGACGGAAAGAACTCATGGAATACCTTGAAAACTTGGGAATCACTTCAGAAACGGTGGAACATCCCGCAGTTTTCACCGTGGAAGCCATGATGCCGTATATCGGCCATCTCCCAGGAGCGCACAGCAAGAATCTTTTCTTGAAGGACAAGAAGAAAAAACGCTTATGGCTCTTCACGGCTTTGGCGACTCGCGAGATCAACTTGAACGATCTTGCCAAAAAAGTCGGAGCAAGTGGAGGATTTCGGTTTGCAGATGAAGCAGTTATGTTGGAAAAACTTGGTGTCGGACAGGGTTGCGTGACACCCCTATCTCTGTTCAACGACACCCATCAAGAAGTCACGTTCTTACTAGACGCAAGTTTTGTGGAGGATAATCACGAGAAAGTGCATTTCCATCCGATGACTAACGAAGCAACAACAAGCATGAAACCCGAAGATTTCATGAAATTTGTCAAAGCAACTGGGCATGAACCAATCATTGTGCACTTCTAGAATCACTGTTTGTGGGAACGTTGTTACAAAATGTGTTTGAAATCTGTTACGTGTACACAAAAGTGACGTCATCAAAGTATTATTTAGGATTACTTGTGTATCTGAACCATGAGGCAGTCCCTCTCTTTCAGCGCAATCCTCAGCATGGGGTCATAAAATTGGCAAAAGGCAGTTTCTTTGCAAAAAACCGTGCCTTAGAGGAGTGAGGCACGTGAACAAATGTGACACTAACTGGGAATCTTTCTTAGACTATAATAATGATAATTTCGCAGATGACTGCTGAACTAGTGACTTACTCCAAAGGTTATACTGGGAAAGAGGGATTTCAAATAATCTATTTGTAAATCAGTCCTTGTATTACAGACATGTATAAACATCGTCAAAATTATGGTAGCATTTTGATTCTTAGTTGAAATCCAGAAAGAAGACTACTTTGTCATGTACTTAGTGCACTAGTCAAAGTAAATACTGCAATTTCAGGCCGATTACCCGCGGGTAATCTGTTAATTTTTCCACAAACAGTTGTTAGTGCAGGTTATAGGAAGGTGCGGGTAATACGATAATTTTTAAAGCTTATAAGTCTTAAAACTATAAGCAGGAAAAAACCAGAGATGATAAGATGCGCTAAAGATACTCTTTAAAAAACCTCTGTAATAACTCGTTTATTTCGTGCAGATTGCACGTTACAACAAGAGACTTTAATACTCTCGATGAAAGCTGATGCAAATCGAAAACATACAAAACTCGATTCAAAGTTTTATCTTGTTTGTACTCTTACTTTCTTACCTTGTCAATTTCACAACTTGTTTCTTCTTTAATTTCAAAAAACAATTCTCACTTACACGGGAAGCGAACTTGATATTAAAAGACTTTAATTGTGAAAATTTGAGCAATTCACACGGAAAATGATGCGACATGTTCATTTCGTGGCGCCGCATAATTAATGACGCGAGATAATTTTTGACGCACAAGTGAAATTTCTTGGCTGGCATTGCCTTGAGTGAAAGACTAATTTCCCGTTTCAAGGGATTTATTCGACTTATAGATCTTGAGATATCGATTTTTTTAGAACAGATTTTTACAAGTGGTATCATTCTCAATGAAAAAGCAAAGACAAAAAGTGTGAAAATTTATTAGTTGCACGCTAAAGGTATGTTAGCAAAATCAATGAAGGAACTTTGTGCGAGTCGACGATTTCCTCTTGTTTTTGGGTGCGGGTTATCTGCCAGTGCGGGTAATCTGTTGAAACTTTTTTCTCGTTATTGCAAAAATTGACCGATGCGGGTAATCTGCCATACGGGTAAATGAACGGAAATTACAGTACTCACTCCTCACCCCTCATTCCTCTTTCCTTCTCCCCAGGTTATGTGGGGCTTTGTTTACCATTAGCAGCTTTTTGCCCCCATTACGTAGAGAATCCATGTTTTTGTTGTCTGTCTGTGGGAATGTAGGTCAGTGGTTGGAATTCCATGAAATATGTACACAAGATGGTGGCTACTCTTCCTGCACAGATTTATGGAGTTTGTAAGATGAAATTAAAGTCTGCTTTTGCAAAGATTTGAAATAAGATGAATAGTGTTGTAAAGTAACGCTGTTATGAGAGAGTTAAAATTTTATTCCAAAAGTGTCTTGCAGTGTATGTAACTAATAGAATTAAAATATTATCCTAATTCTGGATAACATTTCCTACTCTGTACAACAGGACCCAAGCTCATCCAACTTAATCGTTAAATTAACATCAGTCTGGAAACAATCAGTGAAATTCTGTCTACATTTTGAAACTTTTTAAAAGCCTCATTTATTATTTAATCTGGTCAACTTGTGCTACCTGTAATTACATTAATCGATTATCTTTCCAACCTTACTTGTCTTTCCTCATACTTACATTGTCTGTTCTCACTCCTTGAAAATAGCTACACTTCAGACAAAAAGGAAAAAACATGCGTTTGGCATAAAAATGCAGACCATTATGTATTGTCGATAACAGTTAATATTTACTAGTGATGCGACATAATGTTGCCTTGATTTTCAGCCTTTCAAACAATTTTCCTGAAGATCTGGAAGACTTCTCAGGCTCATAATGAAAAACAAAACAAAACAAAACAAAATTCGCAATTCATGTGGTTTGTAAAAAAGCTTGTGTTACTTACTATTAGTGTTCTTAATGACAAAAATTTTAACCACTACCATTGTTTAATTACAGTACAGTAGACCTATTTCAAGTTTTGCAATTAATACTGAGTGCAAGCATTTATTTTACAGACACTGATTGTGAAAACAGATCTTTGTTTGTTAGCACAAGGTAAGTAAACAGGTCAATATTACCCATTATCACCTCAAAGTGAAACTCCCTGTGAAACTTTCTTGAAGTCAAATTCCTTACCAAATAAAAAAAGAACACTTTGGTGATCAGAAAAACTAACAAAGTAGGGTTACCCAAATATATCTAAAACCCTGGCTACTTGGTGCTCCAGAAGAGAGAAACATTTTCATTACAAAAATTGACTGCAGACATTATTAATAATAATCCATTTAACAGTTGCCAACTTGTCTGCCATGCCTTTGAACAGAAGTGAGGCTGCTAAGATTGACCTTGTTGGGATAAAAATGTTGCTGCTTTTCAAATGTAAATTACTTTGTTATCATGCTTACTAGATATTGGTCTCTATCACAAGGTCACCTTCAGCCTCACTCCAAATCAAAGGCTTGGCAATTAAGAACACAACTGTAAAATGGCTTATTAGGAAAGTAAGCTTAAAATAAAAAAAAAATTCAAAATTGCATGCTATAAAATTAGGGCTTTTTTAACCCTTTGACTCCCAAAAGTCATTAAAAATTAATGTGACTTCTCATGATATTCAAACATCATTTTGCAAACAGGAAATAAATATACTGAAACTTAGGCTTAGGCTTAAGTTGTTACTTGGATCTAAAATCAAATTCTCGTAACTAATTCACAAAGAAATATGTGGTGGCTAGAAGGGAGAATTAACAATCAGATCTTAGGAGTTAAAGAGAGAAGGATGTGTTGAAAAAAGAAATTTTTTATGATCACTGTACAGTCAGATGGGTATCTATGAATGCCAATTATTTTAACATCAGTTCAGTTTCTTAACCCTTTCCAGCTCAAGAGTACCATATAGCACAGGATGCCATTACATGCTAAATATTTATTCATTTTTTCTGAAACTTTTGCAACCAAAAGGTCATTGAAAGATCTGCACATTGAAGGCATAAAATCATGGCCCCCTCCAATATAAGACTTGGTTTACCACTCCTGCAACTTTTGGAACTTTTTGTCTTTGCACTGTTTTGGTTCAGGTGATATCTCACCACAATCAATGCTCTGAGGGTTGCAATTTAGCCTATAGTTTATTGGTATACACTACATGTACAAGGCAAACATAAAATTTCAAGGTTATTTATTCTACACTCTGGACACTTCTCAGACAGTCTTTCAGTTACCTCCTCTACATCTGTTGGTGTCCTTTATAGCATGCACCCCAAAAAAACCTATAAAATGATATATTATACATGGTCTATATCTAGTGGTTCATTACTCTCATTTTAGAAAAAATTTGGCATTTCCCTTGGGCAGGAAAGGGAAAGAATTCCATTTCAAGAACTTCTGAAGAGAGGGAAAAGGCTAGCAATTTCTACCAGTTGGTGAGTCATAACTTTCAGGTCATCTACAATACCTCTATATAATTTTTTGCTCTACTGTGTGCCCAAACATTTATTTGAAAAAAAAATTTTGACAAGAGCTTTTATATGGACATACAGCATAGTCATAAGAACAAGTATTACTAATAACTATTATAATGAGGATTCCAATGGATGCCATTGTAACATTACTTTCAGTCCTATTACAAGAAATAATAACTTACTGTTATATACACTACAATTTTAAGAAATTTGTGTCCCCAACCAATCTTGACTAGTAATTATAAAGTACCCCAAAATCTTGTCATTATGTATCGCAAATTATTTGAGTGTGTTTTCTAAAAAAAAATTGTTAAAATGCAACCTTGTGCACTACAAAAACTCATATCACACAATAAATTATAAAATTTCATTCTCACCACAACAGCAAATTGTTTAACATCCACCTTCAAACTACATTTCCAAGTGAACTTAATATTGCTATTATTCTTAAAATATTTTATTAACAAATTATACTATCAGTCATACAAACTGCAATTCATTCATTCTTACACGGTATTTGCATCACTCACAGTGTGCCATATCTACAGTTTTTCTCCATTTGTAACAAGTTCGAAATTATTCAAAAAAAATTTACCATTTGAGTGACCAGTGTCATCTTGGATTTAATAAGGGGGATGTTCCTCCACTGTTGCTTAGATCACTACTTGTGGTAGACCTACTCTCTGTTGACGTTGTCTTGTTCTTTTTCCGTCTCTTGGCAAGTGGTGCTTGTTGCACATCCATTAAGGTAAATCCCTCCTTATGTGCTCTGTTAAAAGCATCATATGTTACATTTAATGCAGACTCCACGTAAGTCCTTTTATGTCCTTTGCCCAAAATTCCTGGGGTCATGAGAGGGGTATGGGGCAGACATGTACCACCCCTAAGCCACTCGTGGTTCACAACTTCTCTAATTTTTAATCTCTTGCTTGGATCCACTGTTAAAAGCCCTGAAGAGGAGAGAGAGACACACACACACATTAAATTTAGCTAACTATAGTATTATGATTGGATAGAAAAATGCCAGACAAAAAACAAAAAGAGAAGTAGTCATGAGTCAAAATACTTTTATATAATAAGCTCAGTTACGCACACATTCTGATTGGTTCTCACTTATGATCTATTGGAGGACAGACATATAGATGACGTCATCATTAAAACTTTTTTTAATTCTTTATTATATAAAACAAATAGATTCCAAGTTGCCGTGCGTCTGTTCAGTAATAGATCACAGAGGATGTCAAAATGTGGTAAGAACATCAGTGACACACTCGGCTGCACCTCATGTGCCACTTTTTTGTTCTTACCCCATATTGACGTCATCTGTGATTTATTACTGAACAGATGCATGGCAACTTGGAATTTGTTTGTTAAGTTGACTAAGTTACAGTTGCAGGTGTGGCTGGAGAAGAAAACATTTGGCAGGTGTACCTTCGCTACCCTGCAATCAGTCTGTACTTCATGACTTCAAGAAAAATAATTCCTGTCTAGTACCCCATGGCCAACTCAGTTAATAAATAACTCTTACTTAAAGTAAGTTTGAGTTATATACTGTGGTTTACCGACTGATTGAAAAAAAACGAGGTTCCATAACTAACAGTACAGACAGAGAAAACGAGTGGAGCAAACAGGGAAATGCGGCACACTAAATTGACCAATCAAAATACATTCACTAGCTAGTTGATAGATATAATTAGTACTATTATTTACATAAATGACTACCTAAGAAACTGAATAAAAATATTATGACTTGCATAGGAGGATCAAGCTTCAATGAACTGATAAACTCTGACAACAAACCTTTGATGAGGTCTTTTGCAGCTGGTGATATTGACTCCCACTGCTGCCCTTCAAATCTGATGTCACCATGTGTTATTCTTTGCATGATGAAATCTGAAGATCTAAAGCTACGACTGCTTTGGAATGGTACCTGACCAGACAACATGGTGTACTGTGGTGAAAAACATGAAAAGTATCTTATAACTTCATTCATAAATCAGACACAATGTGATAACAATAGTTACGACTTTTATTTACCCTTTAACTCCCATGAGTGACCGAGATACAAACAAATTATTAGAATTAAGAAAAATACTAATTAGGGGGTTATTGGTTGATCCAATACCAATGAGCATCGTAAAAATAGTATGGCAGAGGGTAAGGAGAAGTACAAGGTAATCTGGTATCATCAACTGAGTAGATCAGTTTACATAAATTAGCCAACGTAAAGAGTTTCTAAGCTGATGTTTTGAGCACTAGCCCTGCATTAATGTAAGGAGAATTACTAAACAAGATCTTGGAGGTGAAAGGGTTAAAGTACACTTTTAGGAATCGTAGATTGTGGCTAAAAGCCCATTTAATGAGATGACATCAACCTTCACCCAATCTACACTAACTCTGGTCATGAAAACTCAGTACCAAATTTGCAGCTTAACTGTTTGACTCCCAGATCAAATTTCAAATTCTCTTTACTGTCAACCATACAATTCTTATAATCTTATTTCAGAGAATTTAGTATTGGATCAACTAATTATCCCCAAATTGATATTTTTCTTTATTCTCATCACTTATCTGGTTGATATTGTATATATATAATGTATTAGAGAAATTCTGTCTTGGTCACTCATGGGAGTTAAAGGGTTACCAGCTAAAAATTTGTCTTTCCTGTAAAACTTTATAATCATAATTATTTATTAAATATTAAAAAGGATTCTTCAGGACACCCTGTCTGGAAAAAAAAAAACTTTTTATCAGTCAAAAGACCTGACAGGAGCAATTTCTCTTCTGCTCACCATTATAACTCCAAGACTCCATAAGTCGCATGATTCATCATAGCCACTTCTGTTCATAGTTTGGCTGATTACTTCAGGTGCAGCATAAGCCGCTGTGAAGCAAGGCGTCCTTAAGGGTTGATTTTCTGGCTTAAGTCTTGCAAAGCCAAAGTCCACAATTTTTAGTTCAGCATCCTCTGAATTATCTACAAACAGTAAGTTCTGAAGAAAGCAAGTGCAGAAACAAAATCATTGTTAGTAACAACTAAATTTATGACTCTCTTCACAGTTTTTCTGCTTTGAAATTTCCTTTTAACCTCTCAACTCCCAGGAGTGATTATCACGAAACTTCTCCCTGTTACATCCAATACTGTATCAAGTTATCCAGTGTACAGGTAATGAGAATACTCAAACTAATCAAGTAGATGTTATTATCTTGATCTTTCCCCAAATTCTCATAACTAGTTTAAAAGCTGGAGGTAGGATCAAAGAATAAAGTCTGAAGACAAATATCTGAGTATATTTTTGCACCAAGTAGAAGCTACTGTTTATTCATAAACACCACACACAGAATGAGATGTAGTTCACCCTTTACACCCTAACATCTTTATGCATATTCTCCATACTGTTCTCTATACTATACCTAGGTTCTAACAGGGAGAATTTGTAAATCCATCAAGAACTTTGTCAGTTGCGGATCATTTCCTTTATTCTTGTAACTTAAAACATTGATTCCAGGGTGATATTGCGAGGCAAAACTAGAACCTTGTCACTCTTAGGGATTGAAGGGTTCAAGCACACACCTCAGGTTTTAAATCTCTATGTACAACTCCTCGGCCATGCATGAATTCCACAGCAGAGGCTAATTTCCTAATTATGTTGCTTGCTTCCACTTCACAAAAATTTTTCTTTTTCCGTATTCTTTCCAAGAGCTCTCCACCTCCAAGTAATTCCAAAACTAAATAGGTATGGAACTGCAAATTAAAGAAAATAATCCAAATGAAAAAAAAAATTGTTTTACACATAGATGACAAAATCAAGTTAAAAGTTTTGCTGCTAAAAACATAAGGAAGTAGTTTCACATTTCATTGTATGCTAACTTCTCTTACAAAATCATATGTGGCCAGTTTGCCGTAGAAAACTCATGATGAGGATGGACAAATCTGTCCACCAAAGAATGACCAAATTCTGTATATTACTTGATCTGGAAATGTATAACAGTTAATAGGGAAAAGTATGAATCACATCCTTGTAGTTCAAAGTTTAAATGAGTGCACTTACATCATCCTGAAACACCTCCTGCAGTCGCACAATATTAGGATGCCCTTGACAGATTCTTAGAGACTGTTCTTCCCGGATATGATCACGCCTGCAAAAACACAGTAAATTAAGATGTGAATTCCTCATAAGAGCCTTGTTTCTCTAATCAACGTGTTTCACAACAGGAAAATACACTTTTGCATAATAATCAATCTACACAGCTACTGTGCCATCACTGATGCCAAATATAATAATAATAATAATAACAATAATAACTTTATTAATCACCAAAAAGTAAAGCATAAAGGTGAGTCTAACACACTGTGAAAAGTACCAGATTTTACTCACCTTCTGCTCACAACTTTCACTGCATATGCAACCCTAGTTCTAATGTGGACACATTTTCTAAAAAAAAAAAAACTGACTAACATTAACCTAACATACGTGTAATTTCCATTTTTATATTTTTTATCATATCATATTTTTACTATTTTTTATGGCCCACCATTTTAAACTGAAAGGCACGATTTCCATATGAGCTCAGAATATAACATTTTTCACACTTAATTGTCTAGTTTGCTAAATCTTTTGGATAAAAGTAAAATTAGATTAGATCTGTTACTTCATGTTTCTGGTCGGAAGAAAACTTGACAGCTATATTTCTCAATTGCAGAACAAAAACGGTGGCCAATGAGTACTTTTTAATTTTGTCACTTTGGGTTGTTAAATGGCAGCTTGAAATTAGTTGAGCTTGGAGCCCCATGCTCAGGCTTTTCTTTTCAAAGATTGCAATCAATGTAGCAAGGAACCCAGTGTGACATTACCTACAAGTTGAAAAGCTTCCATCACCAAGAACTTCATCACTAATAGCATAGTTTCGAAAAAAAGGAGAATCCTGAAGAAAAGAATGACCATAAAATTTTCAAATGAGAACCACTGTGACATTATTTCAAAAGTTACAAAAAAATCATTGAAAAATTTATCAAAATTAGATGATGATAGTGCCATGAGATGCAAATCGGAGCATAAAGTTCTACATCCATGGAAACCAAGTCTGCAATAACCAGTAAAAACACTCTCATTAAATGAAAGAGTATTCTTAGTGATTTGATAGAGAGATCAGTTTGCCCAATTATGACACTGTTAAATCATGAATATTTCTCTCCTGGGAGAACCAATTACTGAAAATAAACTGTCTAAAATCATTTTAATCTACATGATTATACAAATGAATTGTTACCTCAAATAAAGCTGCATAATCTACAGCACCTGGAGCTGGCCTGTGCTCTGAGGGTTTGTTTGCCACCAGATGCTTGGTAAATTCATTTTCTCCAAATATTATTGAGGGTGCTACAAATGAATAACCCTGGACAAAAAAATATTAAAAGTAGAATGTAACAATAGAATTTTACTTGTTTTGTGCAATTTTGCCACAGTGTAGTGTAATGTTGATAATCTTCTACAAAGTACACCAAGATATTAACTACAAAAACCACCAATGGAAAACTCTGACACAGATTGAAAAAAAAATTGTTATCTTTATTGGCAAGAAAGTATCCCAAATTTTTATACCTAATTTATGGAATTACATTTTAAAATTGACCGTTTTTAAATCATCGAAGGCATATTAAAAGACAGACCATACAATTTAAAACTGTCCAAATAGTGACCTATCCAGGGCTATCACTAAGGGCTGTGAGCTGTAACACCTGTTACAGCTGAGTATCCTTGATGTTGTGAGTGAAGAGGTCAATCACTGTTTAGTTACACCTGGGCATGTATTACAAAGTTACACAGGTTATTTCCTATTCAATGGCTGCTTCAATACTTTGTGTCAGCCTTGCTATCTGTCTTACCTTGAAAATTCTATCCGCAGTCTTGGGTATGGCTGCTGGTGAATATGTGGGGACCATGTCT
Source organism: Pocillopora damicornis (assembly GCF_964200805.1). Taxonomy (NCBI): domain Eukaryota; kingdom Metazoa; phylum Cnidaria; class Anthozoa; order Scleractinia; family Pocilloporidae; genus Pocillopora; species Pocillopora damicornis. The sequence continues at coordinate 22,008,646 of NC_142676.1, forward strand.
GTGAATTCTTCTGCAAAGTTACTCACATCAGTTTCAAATCCAATGCGAGGTTTAAAGGGAGCAGCAATCTTCCTCTCAGCCAACAGCCCCCAATCAATTGCCTTAAATTAATTCAATGATGAAAGCAAGTAAATAATTAAGAACTTTTCAGTAAAGTTGAGGTGGCTAAAAGTGGATATTTCCCAAGCTGCAAAGCAGCAAGGTAAATATATCTGCCACTGGCCACCAACACTGAGGTGAACAATTGTTTTTAGTAAATACTTAGACAGTGAGATAATATTAATACAGCACAAAAAGATGATTTTAACTGATTTACAATTACAACATTTTCAGGCACAAATCATGTGCACATTGCTCAGAGGTGAAAAGCAAAGGATATGTAAAGTTTGAGCAGCCAATCAGAAAGTACTTTCATCACTAACCACTGTTTTTAATTGGCATAACTCATGCACAATTTTTTTTTCTCATAATGGTGCCACTGTCCAGGCAGCTAATTTGAAAGGAATGAAATAAATGAGTTTACTGTAGAGTTACAGGCATGGAGAAGTGACTGTCAATGAGCTTGTCATGTTGCTTTGGTGACAGAGTTAGTCAGGGGAAAGGTCCCATAATAAATGATTCAAATGATTGGTTGCCAGGAACCTTTTTGGAAACCTCTTAACAAATTAATCGAAGCTATAACAAAACATTTACGGAAAATATTTTGCATTACATCAACCTTGAAGAAAGGATGATCCTTTATGTCTTGGGCTCCCTTTGCTCCGAGTCGCACTTTTGGATCTTTCTGCAAAAGCTTTAGAAGTAAATCCACAACTTCTCTTGAAATGTCTGCTGGCATGGGCGGGTTGTTATACAGAATTCGTCTACAGAGTAAAGAAATTCTAGAGTTAAAAAATCTAGTCTCATCTCACATGGGAGTACCATGTGGCTTTTTCTCACTTAGTTAGTTACACAGCACATTTGCCGCAGCTTTGTAAACCCTTTGATCAGATCAAATCATGATATGATCCCTGAGAGTAACTAGCATCTAATTTCTCCTTACAATATCACCCCTACATCACAAATTAAGGTCACAAGAATAAAGGAAATGATCACCAAAAACAGGAGCTCTTGATTCTTACAGATATTCTTCTTGTCAGTACCTTAGGGAATGTGTACAGAACAGTAGAGAGAAAATGCATACTGATGTTAGAATACATAGGGTTAATTTTTGGAGCAATAGGGGATTTGGATTAGGCACTCCAGTATACTTAACCCTTTCACGCATTGATTGACCAGGACAGAATTTCTCCCTACAATATCCATACAATTTCAAGCAGACAAGTGATGAGAATAACAAGAAATATCAATTAGGCAATTATCAGTTGATCCAGTGACAAATTATCACAACTAAAATCATAAGAATTGTACAGCAGTCAGTAAGGAGAATTTGGAGTGAAATGGGTAAAGCAAGCCTCAAAGAGTTCTACCCACCCCCTCCCCCCTCCTCCTCCCATATTTTGGAGCAAACATTGACACTAATATGCTGTGGTTACCAGGAGATCATTTCTTTGTGTAACTGAATCATAATTTGAAGCATCAATTGATACAGTCAGCCACATATTATACTTACTTAGAAATCTCAGACTGACTATTTTTCTCGCCATCAACAGTAAAAGGTGAGGCTCCCGTGAGCAATTCATACATGAGAACACCCAGACTCCACCAGTCCACTGCCTGTAAGGATAAAGAAAAGAAAAAATGGGTAATATTTAAGAGCAAATAAAGTTATTTTTTAATTATATTACTCTTCAAAAGAGAGTAGAGTAATGGAGAAGATTAAGGACTCTGTAAATGCACTGTTTACATTGACCTCTATTTCCTTTGAGGTAGTGAGTGTGATGATGAGATTCACAAGCACAACACGGAGGACCAAGTAAGTGATAGAGGGATTTTTGTCCTGATTGAAACTTTTTTGTAATCTACAGTAATATTTCATGTCTACCATATTTCAAATTATTGTTTTGATCACTTTGTCACACATTGTGACACAATTTGCAAGCAGAGCACTAAGGACAAAGGAAGTGCAAATAGGATTTTTGTGCTGATTGAAGCTTTTTTTAATTTAAAATATTTCATATCCACCACAATTTGAATAACATTTATCATCACTTTATCACACATTGTGACAAATTTGCAGGCTAAATTGGGCCCAAAACATACATCTGCCCACCAGAATCAACTCCATCTTTTTAATCTAAATTGCTCACTTCGACAAAAAAAAACAACATTTATTTCAATATTTTATTCGATCTGTGTTGTACCTTATCATGCCCTCTACTACCACCTTTGACAACTTCAGGGGCCATGTACTCAATTGTTCCACAGAATGAATAAGCTCTCTCGCCCTAAAAACAATTAATAAAAAATTCGATTTACAAAGTTACTTGACTGGTAGAAAACTGCTACACACCAAAAACGTCGTGCTTACCGAGTTAGGCGCTGAAAACTCCTTGCTCAGCCCAAAGTCTGTGATCACCACATGCCCATCAGAGTCCAATAGGATGTTCTCTAATTTGATATCACGGTAAATTATACCGAGCTGAAAGCAAAAATTAGTTTGTCTCGTCAACGAGTTGTTTGCATGGTCACCTTCCTAAACTACTGTTTAGATAGATTGCGTGCAATAAAATAATGCAGAAAGAGAAACATTGCGCAATCTGTCAGAGTTTTCAGAGAGTGTACGTTCAATGTTTACTCTCCTGAATAAAAATGCCCCACACAAACAACCAAATTTGAAGAATATGGACGTAAAAATACACGATTATAGTCACCAATTTTGGACCTTGTTTATTTTTATTTACATCCCTTGTAAACTCTGACCAATGAAGCTGAGGAGATCTAATTAGGCGTAAAATCCGACAGGTTTTGTCGAAAACCGGACAAAAAGAGTCTAAATAAAACGTTTTACTCACCCTATGAAGATGTTCGATAGCAATAATAATTTCTCCAATGTATATTCTAACTTCGTCTTCTGTGAACTTCTCTCGTTGATACAAGTGGGTGAAAAGTTCGCCTCCATTCACATAATCTGCGGGATTCACAATAATAACAAATATCATGATTGTATTAAATGAAACTTAGAAGAAGATTTGAGCTTACTAATATTTCGATATTGAATCAAGTCTTTACAAGGCCTATTTAAAAACGAAACCTAAAGCACGGAAGTTTCGTAGAGAAATACGCCAAACTCACGAACCATTCTAGAAACGTGACATTGCTAAATAAAAAAACACGATTTGAAGATTGTACGAAATTCTAAACCTGACGGAAATGATTCCTCAAGTCGTGATTTCGCTTGCTCGATATGAAGGGTTTCTTCAGACTTATAAAAAAGCGAAGAGAAACTTACACAAATGACATTAAACTTACCCATTATCAAATGTAGTTTTGATTCTGTTTGAAAAGCCCAGTGTAATGTGACAAGAAATGGACACCGGCGAACTGCTTCCAGGACTTGTCGCTCAGTGCGAGTATGTTCAGCTGTCTTCGCTTTCTGAACGATCGTAGCCTTTTTCAGCACTTTCATGGCGTATAGGTTCCCGGTGAAGTAGCCACCTCTTTTACGAACGAGAAAAACTTTTCCATATGCTGTACGTGAGAAAAAAAATTGAGTCAACATTTCCTCGAGGGGTTGAGCACGAAAACTCAAGCAAGTTGAGTTTACGCAGGTTTTGCGCAGAACAGGATCCCTCAAAGAATGAAACTAAATCGGGTGTTCCTTACCTCCCGTTCCAAGAACTTTGAGAAGCTCAAAATTCTCCAGTCCAACCTTTTCGTCTTCATGAGCTGTCAAATTAGCTACGGGAAAAACAAAAAGTTATGCAGAACTGATCGTCACCAGTAAATTGTTTATGTTCAGACCACCAAAATGCCCGACTATTTTAACTTCGCTACAGCAACTGTACGAAATCTGTACCGTTTTTCAGCTCGTGGTGAATCAGTTTCGTGTTCTCATAGCCATTTTCCACCATTTTTGCCGCGCTTTGAAGCCTAAAAGGCTTTCAACAGCGAAAAAGCAGAAATTACACAAAGTTCGCCCGACATAGACGGTTTCGGTAGCAATCCCCGAATCTTATTTCCGACCCTCTGATTGGTTTACCAATTGTAATATATTTGGCTCACGTGACAAAATAATTTCCCCCTTTCCCCAAATTTCACAACTACTTCCGGTCATTTTCGCTAAATTTCTCTCTTTTTACAAATTAAATCAAATCTCAATTGCTAAGAGAAAATAATTCAATTCAAATCGTCAAATTACCGAAGGAGAAAAGAACAGCAGAAAACAAAAACAAAACATGGAAATGATAAACAACTTTTAGTAACAAATTGCTGGAATGTTCTTACTACTGAAGTCTTACGGAAGCGTAAATGAACACGGAACTTGGAGCTGTTTGGTTTCCGGTCTGAAGTAATGATTCTTCTTCACGAATTTTCAAGTAGCTAAAACTATTACGATGATGCAAATTTGAAACTCTGGCAAAAACCAACTTATTTTCATTTGTTACTATCTCAAGAGAAAATTAACCTCAGAACACTTCTACGCTTGATCGAGATGTTCATGAGTCACAACTTAATGTTGTGAGATGGTGCGCAAAATGTCTATCTCTATTTTTGCCTTATTACTAAAAATAAACACATTACAGGGTAGTTTCCCGTACCATCCTTCTTTTTGTTTCATTTTTTAATCGCGGAAAGTCTGCTGAATTTCTAATCAAAAGAAAATGTTTCGAAGAAGTCATGATGAGTGACTTTATCGGGCTGTCAGAAGTACTACATGAAGCCACGATGAAAAATAAATACAACGATTACAACCACAACTTTACTATCTTTTCTAAGTATTTATTCCACAACTATGTTTTGATGATTGTTAAAAGAAGCAGAGCTTACGTCTAGATCGATCCGATTAAGTACTGACCCTGTCTCGTCGTAGATGCTAAAAAATGGATAACGAATAAAATATTTAAATCAGCGATGAATGATAAATGTGTATTTGTGGGAGCGAAGAATTACGAACAACAGAGACATGCTACTAGCATAATGAATACAAATGATCTTGTTTGTAATGTTGACTAAAAAAACTTCAAAAAATGCAGACAGGCGTGTGCTCTCCTTTTTATTTTGGACACAAGTGTCCGGTTTTTGCGATTCTTTTTGCGAGCAAGCCGCAAAATACCATACTTTCAGTTCACTGAAGAGGGAACGGTGAACGGTGAACAGTGAAAGGGAAAAGTATGGAATGGCGGAACGGCGGAATGACGGAATAACCTAAAACGCAGAATGCCTTGTTGTAAGAAACAAAAGTCTCACAAAAATGGAATTGCAATAAAACAAGAAAATTGTTTATAATCAAAAGTAAAAATTTAAAGAAGCATAACTCAATTACTATTGGAGCCTATAGGATAAGGGAACAGGGGGCTTTTGGGCTAGCGCTTTTTAATAATTAATTTATTGGTTGAAAGTCCATTAGTCACTACATTCTTCAATCATCTCTCTCTTGTATAACGCTGTGTTCATAAATATATGGAATATGACAGGATTTCTTTTTTGCATGAGAATACAAATCGTCATTAAGACTACCTTTTGGCGTCATTATAAAAGTGCAGAAAAGTCAAATGTGGATCAAACTGCAATAAAAATTAGGCGAAGTCGACTAATAAGTATACAAGCTGCACAAAATTGAGCGAACCTCTTTGATTTAAACTCTAAAATGTATTCATCACATGTAAAGCATGTAATAATGTTCATGTCTGGTTCAATCACGTCGCTAAACTGTTTGTAAATCGCAAATGGTGTTACTGAAATAGTCCGCCATATTGGAATTAGCCGACAATTTCCGATAATCATCCGACTCGGAAAGTCATCACTAGTGCTGCTCGGGCGTACCTCTAACAGATGTCACGCGCTAAACGCCTGAGTAACCATTCACTATTCTGCAAGTTCTAAATGATGGCGGGGTTTTCCGTCACACGAAAGCTAATCCCCTCAAGAATACCCTCTATCTTGTGCCGTCGAGTGTCTTCTTTCTTCACAGAGGACTACACTCCACCTCAGCTCGATCATGTCACTTCTGATTGGGAAAAACTTTATAAGCAGAGTATCAAAGATCCCGAAACTTTCTGGGGACGGCTTGGTGCGACGCGGTTAGATTGGATGAAACCTTTCGATTCAGTTATGGACGTAGATTTGCAAAAGGGCCAGCATAAATGGTTTTTAGGTGGCAAACTCAATGTTTCAGGTACAGAGATAGTTGATAATTTTTACCTTTCTTAATCGTACGCTAGATTCTTGGAGCGAGAGTATTGGGTGAGAAATGTCTGGGATCAGGTCCTATTAATATTTCCTTAGGGTGGAGAGGGTAATTGGGCGGTTACTTTCTAGTTAATGTTAACTTAAGTTAGATCATTCTTGTTCATAGAGACTAACATAAATAAGAGGTAGCGTAAGGGTGCATTCCTGGTTAGGGCTTTTATTCTTCTTTTTTTTTGTAAAATTAGCTATTAATTCCTTAATTCCCACAATTGACAAGTGAGTTATCATCTCCTCACTATACCCATATATATAACCAAAGATTCAACAAGAACAAACAATCTTGTCAGCCATGGCCTATTAGTTCGAAGGACAGATAGGGTTATCTCAAGGATGAATTGTTATCCAACAGACAAATGCTAGTAAAACATACTGCACTATCCACTGAGCAGATATTTATCCAGTGGATAGCATTATCCACTTTTGAACAGCTGATGCTAGGGGTCTTATTTGTTCATAATACCAAAATCTCCTCACTTATATGGAAATGTGTAGCAGTTAGGAGGGAAAATTACTGGTGAACTCTAGGAGGTTAGAGGATGAATTTGATTAAAAAAAGGATCCATTTGCAAAACAGAGCAGGGTTTGTGTGGAGTCAGTATGTTTGGTTTCTCACATAACAAATTGGATATTAAAGGGCAGAATTTTGTCCTGTATCTATTGGCAGCACTTCTCTGTTGGATTTTGATGCTTCTTCTGATATTTTTTGTTGGATTCCTCTACATTACTGGCATGAGGTTGTAAGAAGAAGGTTACTTTTGTCTCATATAACTGTCACCCTGGAGATTAAGAATACAACTCCAAAGCCTTGTGCAGTGGCCTGATGGTGAGTGCACTTGACTTAGTGTTGAGAGGTGTGGGCTTGAGACTTAACCAGGTACTGCATTGTGTTCTTGGGCAAAACTTGTTACTTTCACAGTGCCTCTCTTAACCCAGGAAGGTAAATGGAATCTGGTGCATCATCAGGGAAGCCTGATAAATGCTTGGGGTAACCCTACCTACCTACTACAAAGCTTAAAATCTTGGTTAATATTTTTTATTATTACACTTAATTTTAGTGCGAGCTTAGTTAAACTCAAGCTGTTGCTGGCTAGGATTTATATCAACCAGCAGAAGCTGGTGAGAATTTACAGTACCTCTGCTAGGGTCACTATTTATTATATCCCTGTGTCATTTCATATCATAAATGCTTGCAAAGTTTTTCATGTGCTTGCTTGCATACTCTGCCAAATCAAAGCAAGACTAATATTCATTTTCACTCTCATGAAGGGCTAATGCTTGAAACGTCAGCTTCGAAACTCCTAACTGTGGCCAATATACATTATTAACTTACTTGATAATACCAAATTACCTTGTTATACTCTCCCCCTGACACAGCACCACACACAGTTTCTTTAGAAACTTACCCCCTTTATTATTTTGAATTGTGTTTTTTAGTAAACTGTGTTGACAGACACATGGAGGAAGATCCTGATCGCTGTGCCTTGATATGGGAGAAAGATGAACCAGGGGATGTGGAAAGGATCTCCTACAGGTATTCTCCCTACTCTCTGCCTTAAAATTACAATTACAATCTGCCTTGTTAGTGTGGAGAATTTGGTATTGGACCAGCTGATAATCCCCTTTATTGATATTTTTCTTTATTCTCATTACTTGTCTCCTTGTTACTGTATTGATATTGTTAGGAGAAATTCGGTCTTGGTTGCTTGTGGGAGTTAAAGAGTTATTGTAAATTAGCCACACTGTTTTTTTGACTTGTATCTTGAAATGTTCTCAAAAAGAAATAAGCAAGAAATCAAGCAGTATCTTTCCATGGATATTTTTCTGTGCATGTGGTTACTGTATTCACCAATGAAAAAAATTGACCTCCACAGATATTTAATTGGCTGCATTTTAGCTTTTTTAAAAACACTTATTCACCTCTGATTTGTTGAACAATTGTTCTAATAAATTTTCAGAGAGTTGTATGAAATGGTCAACAAGATGGCAAATGTTTTCAAGAGCCATGGAATCAAAAAAGGAGATGTTGTATGTATCTACATGCCAGTCAGTCCATTAGCTGTTGCTGCCATGTTGGCTTGTGCAAGAATTGGTGCACCTCACAGGTAAAGACTTACTAAGGGACACTTATCTCCCTTCTTTGAAGCATGACAGGTAAAAGAAAATTTTAAACCAGAAGGGCAACCCTTTTATCTGTTGGATTTTTAAGAATTCCAAGCAATTTTAGGCAGTAATAGGGTAACTATAGCTGCAGTAATATTCATTTTTTTGCTTACTGCCTGACATCATGAAACAGATCTACTTGAAATAGGTAGAGACCTTTTATGAAGTCTTAACATGGGTTTAATGTCTTAGTGTGACAAAAGTTATAAATTAGTTATAAATTAGTGAAAATGTCTGGTTTCTGTGTTTACCTGTCTCAGACCTTCAGTTTGTTAAACAAAGTACAGTAGTGCTAGAGGATGGTGTGATAGCAGTAGTGAGGCAAAAAAAGGATTCAGGTTAAAAAAAAATAGAAATTAGACCAGCCCAACCGACAGGAAAGGAAGTGACAAAGCATATGGCTGCCTGTCTTTGGCCTGTCCTAATGCAAAGCTAATTTATGCTTTTTTTAATTGCAGTGTCGTATTTGCTGGGTTCAGCTCAGAAGCTTTAGCCAGCAGAATAAATGATGGTAAGTTGAATATCTGTGTTCTCTTTTTTAAGCCAAGTATAATCACAATTAGTGGGCAAAAACATTGCCCTACTCAACTTTGTTAGGGGTGTCCATTTTTTTTTTTTTTTAAATCACTATTTGGTCAATTTCATTTACCTGGGACATGTGCAGTTTGCTAAATTTTCCTTTGAATTCTTATTAGGTTGTTGTGATATTTTTATTTTCCCTTAGTAGCTAATGTGGCTACTTCTGTTAGTTTTGGTGTTGAAATATGTTGTATTGCAATGGCATTTGACTCGTACAAGTAATTCTAGTTAACTAGGCAATCAAGATATGACTCTCATGGAAGGTATGTTGTTTTGGGAAGTGTAATTTTTATGTATTTTGTTGCATAGCAAAGGCTGAAACTGTGATCACAGCAGATCAAGTAGTGCGAGGTGGAAAGGTTGGTGAGCTAAAACAGACGGTTGACAAGGCTGTGGCTGCCAGTCCATGTGTAAAGCGAGTGTTTGTTGCCAGCCGTACTGGAGCAAATGTTCCTATGGGAAAACTGGACATTCCTCTTGAGAAGGTAACTTTCCTATTTAATATTTTGCTGGGACTGTAATTTTATCAAGGTAAGTTTAGTTAATTCCTCAATCTCAGATTGCTTCTCAAATGGATATGGCTTGACCTGCAAATGACGTAGGTCAAATTTCTGGTTAATATAGCTGTAGATGGATTTTTTTCTCCTTTCTGATAGATTTAATGATGGTGAATACACTGTATGAGGCAGAGTAAACAAGAAATGAGACCCTAAGCTTGAATTTGACCATTTGCATTAATGAGTGTTCTTTTTTAGCTCAGTTGATAGAGCTCCTGGCCACAACATCTTCATTTTGGCTGTTTCCCTAAATACTGTAGCAACAAAATTTCCAACCTCCTCCCCCATGCTCTTTGAAAAAAAAAATAAATAAATAAAACTATTGTACGATACCTCCAACCTTGTTTGTGCTGCTTATTAAAACTGCTTCTGTTAACAGTAATCTCAAATAGTAACTGTTGTTACCTTGTTCATGTAGGAAATGAGTAAACAGTCGACAGAGTGTGAACCTGAGGAAATGGATAGTGAAGACATTTTGTTCTTATTGTACACATCTGGTAGCACAGGACAGCCAAAGGGTGTGGTCCATACACAGGCTGGGTACCTTCTCTATGCTAAATTAACACACAAGGTAAGATTTTCCAGTTGATGTTCATGATATACATCCCTTTTTGTAAATTATAAACTTCTATCCTAAAGAGTCTTTTGAGTTGCAATTTTTTGGATTGTGTGGATTGTCTGCTTTCCTACATGTCACAGCAAGTGAGTTCTTTAAAAAGGTTAAAATTACAACTAAAGAGAGTTTATTCAAGGAGCCTTATCCTTAGTTGCTGTTTTGCTGAGTTCAGTTTTGGCTGAATGTGATTTAGAGCCATATTGATGTTGCAGATATTTTTCCTTAAGCTATGGAGCATAGAATGAAACCAATTTCTAAATTAAACCCGACATGCAGCATGTGGCATCATTATTACACTATCACTCCAAGGTCATGCTGAAGCCATTATGCTAGTTGAATTTAGGCTTTTACAATGTTTTTTCTAGTATGTATTTGATTACCACCCTGGTGACATTTTTGGCTGTGTGGCTGATATTGGTTGGATCACAGGGCACACATATGTTGTATATGGCCCATTATCTAATGGGGCCACCACGGTTCTGTTTGAGAGCACCCCTACTTATCCAGACCCGGGACGCTATTGGGAAATGGTGGAGAGACTGCGGGTGAATCAGTTCTACGGCGCACCGACTGCAATAAGATTGTTACTGAAATCAAGCAATTCTTATGTCACAAAGTATGACAGATCGTCTTTGAAACTTCTGGGAACAGGTTAGTTATCTTAGCATCACTAACTGGGCTAAATTCTCGGGCACAATGAAATTTCTTAATAGTTGAGGTAGTTGGACGTGTAAATTCGAGCTCCGCAACTTGGGATTGGATCCTAAAATTCATAGGTGTGTGGCCATAAGAGCGGAACTTGGCAACGGTGCACGATTACCTATGCGGACAGCAGCTCTTAACAAAAAAATTGTTGAAAAACAATTTAAAAAGTTGCTTCTTTCAGGCGTTAAGTCAGCGAATAAACAGCGGGAACAAGATGCTTGCGGAGCGACGCCTAACAAAGCGAGGGAAAGGGGAACGATTTTTTCCAAGCAATATGAATGTGAATCGTTAAGGTCTCTTGAATCTATAGTAACATATATTTCCTGTCATTAATTAATCTTAAAATTTGAGCAACGAGTCACACCTAACACGGTGAGGAGCACCTCTTTTCTTTTGTCTTGGTTTGATCAAGTGAATTTTTTTCATTGAAAAACACAGTTGGTGAGCCAATCAATGCGGAGGCTTGGTACTGGTATCACGATGTTGTTGGGGAGAAGCGATGTGCCATCGTGGACACGTGGTGGCAGACAGGTGAGAATACACTTCATTAAGTTTACCGTGTTCTTCACTTATTTCAATTAATTGTGATCAGATTCACGTGCGAGAATTAAGAACCTACTAAAGTTATCTCTGCTCGCAGCTCAGTTGGAAGTAGCCCCTCAACTACAGTAGTATCTGGGAAGTATGTGTTTCCAGAAGGGCAATCTCTTTCTATGGCCGAGGCTTTTTATGCATAGACGAACGATAAGAAATAACTAAGAAGCTAGTTAATGCGTAATTATCAGGTAAACCATTTTTGACACGTCTTGTTTTGTTTTTTGTCTTGCAGAGACCGGTGGTATTCTCCTATCTCCCAGACCTGCACCAGATGATTCACCCCTCAAACCGGAATTTCCCACCAGACCTTTCTTTGGAGTGGAACCTGTCCTACTGGATGAGAAGGTATTGGAAGTAAATCGTCGATAGATTAGTCTGCGAAATTAGGCTACGAGTATTCCCTCCTTTTCGGCAAAGTCCGTCGTGTGAGTTAGGAAAAAAAGAATCAGCGAATTAACTTAGAGTGGTTACTACATGAATGAAAGTGATCCTCGCAGTGATGTGCACTACTTAGGCAGTAGTGAAAATAAGGCCTGAAAAAAATTTCAGGCCTGTACGGGATTTGAACCCATGACCTCTGCGATACCGGTGCAGCGCTCTACCAACTGAGCTAACAAGCCAACTGGGAGCTGGTCATGATAGTGGTTCTAAATAAACCCGTGAAGTGATGAATATGCGGTTAAGAATATATGAAAGTCATATGTTTGAACTGCGGATAAAGACATGAATGAAAGTGATCCTCGCAGTGATGTGCACTACTTAGGCAGTAGTGAAAATAAGGCCTGAAAAAATTTTCAGGCCTGTACGGGATTTGAACCCATGACCTCTGCGTTACCGGTGCAGCGCTCTACCAACTGAGCTAACAAGCCAACTGGGAGCTGGTCATGATAGTGGTTCTAAATAAACCCGTGAAGTGATGAATATGCGGTTAAGAATATATGAAAGTCAGTTTGAACTGCGGATAAAGACATGAATGAAAGTGATCCTCGCAGTGATGTGCACTACTTAGGCAGTAGTGAAAATAAGGCCTGAAAAAAATTTCAGGCCTGTACGGGATTTGAACCCATGACCTCTGCGATACCGGTGCAGCGCTCTACCAACTGAGCTAACAAGCCAACTGGGAGCTGGTCATGATAGTGGTTACTACGCCGCGCAGAACTCTGAGCCTCACTCCTAGAGTTCCGCGCAGCTCACTACTATCAATTTTTTTCTCTGATTTTTTATCTTCGCCAGAAAGGAGGGACTACTCATAGTCTCTCTGCAAAGTATATATTGTCTCTCGACACTTAAAACCTTTTGCACACAATGCAACCTAACCCTCACCCTAACCTTGGGTGCCTCTATCCTAGAAGACCTCTCACCGCCGTCTGTGTAGCCTACAAGCTTACTCTCGTGTTTAGGTTTTGCTTTACGGCCCATTTTCCTGGCATAGCCGCCTATTACATCATCAGCAGTCGCTTATGGAAAACATTATTTAAACTCCTGTCTAATCCAATCTCCGTTAATGTTAGAAACGGCTCTGGGGTAGAATAACATCATATCAAACGATGGATTGGGAGTTTCTTATACAGCAGTGAAAACTGAACGAATAAGGGATTCAGTCTTTGCTATTTCCTGTCATTGCCATCCCTGTCCTTGCTATTCTCTTAAAATTTCAATTCAATGTCTGTTCAATGACTGTCACAGGGTCGAGAGCTGACTGGAAACGACGTGAAAGGCGCCTTGTGTATACGTACATCGATTCCCAGTATGTCTCGCACCATATATGGTCATCATCAGCGGTTTCTAGACACCTATTACAATCCTTTCAAAGGTATGCTCTTTGTAATGTAAATACTGATATCAAAAAAGTATTATGTAGTTAAGTAAGGAAACGAAATCTGGTTGTTATGCTTTACTGCAGTGTTCAGATCGAACAGCTTATTCGGTTATTAAAATACGCTTATCTAATTTTCGAGCGTTTTGCATCGGCTGTTTCCGGCCCACGTCTAAGACCTGGCAGTCCATTTTCCCGCCTTACTCACCGTTCGCATGTTTTCCCGCGCTGCATACCGGTTGCAGTAACTACGTCACGGTCTGTTTCTCTTCAGAAACTTTGCTTCATTTTCAATTTACTCGTGGGTGATCTTTGTTAATCTTCTTCAGCCTCCGCCATCCTTGATCCTTTTTGGATTTTCATTGCATCTTTGCCCTTATCTGCTAAACTTAACTAAGTTTTTTAAGCCTCTTTCAATTTTAAGGTAGTTTTCATGTTTGCCTTAGAAGACACAGAGGTATAGACAGATGAAGACAAACATTTTAGGCTCGAATTTTGATTGGCCTTTGGTTTCGCTGACGGTCAGTGCAATACCTTGTTGGTCACCAATTTTACCTGTTTTCAGGATTTTACTTTACCGGTGACGGTGCTTTACGAGACAAGGACGGAGACTACAGAATTACGGGAAGGATGGATGACGTCATCAACGTCAGTGGCAAGCGCCTGGGAACAGCAGAAATCGAAGACGCCATGGTAAGCAATGATTGTTTTAAAATTGTGAGATTTGATCGATTCCAATGTTAAACCACAAAAGTCATTTCTCTAGATTTCTTATTTGATGAAAATCATCTCTGTTTAGCGCGACATTAGTCACTGCCTAAAATCTGCCTTCTTTATGCATGTTATGTTTACTATTTCTCATTACCAAATTAGTTTGATTCACTTTTTCTCCAGGATTATCACAAATCAGTCGCTGAAACTGCTGTCGTTGGATTTCCACATCCTGTGAAAGGAGAAGGTCGGTTTCTTAGTATCTCAGTGTGACATTCTTTAGAAATAGTAAACTGACCAAGGTTTTACTTTCAATTTAAGAGAATGTTAAGGTTTCAAGTTCCTACAAATGTAATGGACTGGTTGAATTTTTTTTTCCTTCACCCAGGAGAAGTCGACCTAATTCTAGTCGCATCATGTGACAGAAACTTGGGAAGGGGGGGGAGGGGGTGGGGGGGGGGAAGATCTCAATGGAAATCATAGGCCACTCAATTTCAAAGAATTAACCTCTTTCTCGGCGAACTGTTCCCGGGCAAGCTATTTATATCACCTTGTTTAGATCACTTCATTTATATCACCTTGGCTTGTTAAGAGACAAACAGCTGTATATTTGGTTGGTGTTTTTGCTAGGTATTTATGCGTATGCAACACTAAAGGATGACGCCACAATTTCCGCGGAAGATTTAAGAAAAGAACTGAAAGCCATCGTCCGAGAGAAGATAGGTTCCTTTGCTGTCCCAGAAGTCATTCAGGTAATTCTTCTCTGATTTTAATTTGTGTTTGAGACGCGACTCTTCGTCTCTGAAATTTAGAACGTGGGGGATTTATTAGTGCCGGTTGCGCCTTGAACCCTCAACATCTTTTACCTTTTTTTTAGGGGGGGAGGGGGTACCGCTTAATTTTTTTCGTGCTTAGCACACTAATTAAGAAAGTGTGTAAGTAACCGAATTTGACGAGGGTCTGATTCAGAACGCTTGGATTAGTTTAAGTGCTTTTCCACCCGTGGAAAGGGTTACGAGTTTCCGTCCTTGGCATCGTTAACGAATTTTCCATGCTTGGACTCGTTACCCATTTCACTGCTTTGTGACGCCGGTTGCGGCTTTTTTTTTTTTTTTTTCCTTTTTTCACCTTCATTAATTCTCTGGTTGGCACCTGTTCTAATCTTCATGATTTCCCGCCACTGACACTTGTTGTATATTTCCCCGCACCTGACTCCGATTGTAATTGCCGATTGGGTTTCTTAGCGAGCTGTTATGATTCTTGGAATTCGTTACGTACAAAGCATATCGGAAACGTCGGTACTCTATTTGGCGTCTTGCAGTTTGGAAATTTGAAAGGATTCAAAGGATAGTCTGTTGTCAAAACTTTCACTTCCGATTTTCTTACCGAGCTATTGTTTACCATTTCAATCTGATATTCCGGAGGGTGGCCTGGAAACTAACATCTATTACCTCTCTTTAATCGAACCCGGTTTTCTTTTCCTTAGGTTGTGTCTGGTCTTCCAAAGACCCGGTCTGGAAAGATAATGCGTCGTATTTTGAGGAAGGTAGCCCAGAATAAACCCGATGAACTGGGCGACGTTTCCACCTTAGCGGATCCTTCAGTTGTGGAGGAAATTGTTCAGCAACACACCAAGCATATGCTGGAGGTGCGAGCGAAACACGGTTGAGGTGTACCACTTGCTGGTGTGAAGGGACGGAAATGGCAAAGTCTTCTATAACCACCATCATCTTACCATCATCTTACTCTTACCTCGCCTTGCAAATTCTCAGAACTAGTTTTCAACAGAATATATAGTAGTGAGAAAGGAGAGTTAACTGATTGATAATAGGAGTGAACGAGTTCGGAGTAGGCCGTAGTACTTTGTAAGAGTTGACTATTTTTGAAAACGTGGCTTTGCTTGATTCTCAAAGGGTGTCACGCTCTCTGGAGTTGCACTCGGCCAAGGAAAAATTACCTTCAACTTGAGGAATAGTAGAACATTCGTAATTTACAGAAAATATTCCCAAAATGTGAATTGAAAGATTTGAAAAGGATTGAGGATGATTGATTTAAGATGAACAATAGGATGAATAATCATTCTTTTTCGTTTCTTTCAAAGCGACATTGTTTAGTAAATTTTAATGTAAAAAAATGAATTATCCGAATCCGTGGTTAAAAAATATTGTAGAGAAAACAAACAAAAAAGTACTAATACTTGAGGATACTCTCCACACGAAAATTGTCAGAACCGACGCGAGAGGCGCGTAAAGAGTTAACTGTTTTTCCCGCTTCTATTTTTTTGAACGCCATTCACGATTTTAGTCAGCACTGATGTTTGCTGAGATTACCAGACCAAGCTTTCATAATGTTTACTTTTTCCTCTTACTTCAATCTTACGCTCTGGTCTGCTTTTTCTGTGAACATTACTAGCTATATGTAGGCACCTTAGGAAATTAAAAATAATGAAAAATAAGTATAAACTAGAAAAAAAATTACCATCACGTACATTAAGAGCTACAAATTCACTGCGAATGGAAAAAATCTCCGACTTTGAACTTTTCTTCTTAATACTGGCTTTAGGGAAGGAAGTGAATTATTAGAGCCTAGTCCTCGCTGTTGGTGTTGGCGTAGCTCTTAACTTCCCTTTGGTCATAATCCATGGTACTTTCCTTCTGTTAACTTATATTTTTTTTTTGTCATCTGAGTTAGAGTATAAATAGGGACTGTGCGATTATGGGAATGCAGGACCAGTGTAGTAACACTACTGTGAAACACTTTTCGTTTTGTAGTGAGTGCTTCTGTAGTTTGTGAGCTCCAACTAGTACAATATATTTTTGTGCATATTGAATTAAGGAAATATACTGAAAGTATGATGAAAACATTAATCAGAAAGTAATTTTGTAGTAACAGCATTCCAGCTAAGAACGCCAATGTTAATTAAAAAACAACAACAACAACAACAACAGCACCTGTGAAATTTATACAGGACAATAAAGAATATTTGCAAAGATGCCGGAGGGGGGAGGGGCGGGGGTAGTGTGTGGGGTGTCACTATGGACTGATCCAGGTTAAAGCAAGAGAGGATCAACTGCGATCTGTTTCTGGATTCAATTTATTTTATCAACATTTATACATAACTAATTCCTAGCAGATGCGACACAACCCATTGGTATTTGGTTGCTTTTGTCTCTATTACTCCTTGTTGTGGACAAGTGCGGTTGTCCTGTTTTAGACAATGGGACCCTCTTTGGTGAAATGTGATTCCACTGCAGGGTTATCATCCCACGCTTGCGCCCAGGCCACTCTCCCAATATTCCACCTGTTTACTCCTGTGTTTAGTGTTTGCCCGAGAACGAGCCTGTCAGGTTAAGAAGGGACTGTGCTCATGGAACAACTTGCTTTCTTTTGGAGTCTGCCAGATTTTCTTTAATGTTTTCAAGATAAGTCTGCAGTTTCTTGTATCTTTTAGTAATATTCCTACTTTTCAAGTTCTCAAGTTGGTTTAAATTTTCTTTTTCTTGCCTGGGGGTGGTTTTGTGGAGGAATCAGTACTCGCTGTTCTCTTGATGGCCTGATGCGAGTTAAGAGAACCACGTGACACGTTGGTGCCTAAGCCCCCGGTCACAGTAGCACCATTTGGAAGCGGTTCTGCAGATGCTGAAGAATCTGCCTCTTTCGATTCACTGTCGTCATTAGAATTTTTGTCTCCGTTCTTCTTGACTTGGCCTGGATGAAAACAAAACAACAAATAAAAAGGTTCAAATGATATTTTCCCTTTGAAGATATCTCTTGTCGTAGTTAGCTTCACTGGAATTATTCTAAATGCAAAGCGTCTTGAAGGAAAGTAGTTTGAGTATGTAGCTTTCTACCTACACATCCCATAAGATTTAATGCCATTTTGAATTTTTGAGCCAATTTCACTGGATACCTCTGTTCTGGTATCATCAAGAGCGCTTTTCGATTGTGTCATGAGACTCCAACAGCAATAGCCAATCAAAGCAAAGGTAGGTAAATTATGGGAACTCAAAAAACACGTGACCGGCCTCAAGTTACGCAAATGGTTTCAGCTTTGCATCTGATTGGTTGAAAGGGTGAAAGAAAGAAAGGTCACATCAAATCATTTGCGTCAGCGTGTAAGCCTTAATAATTGCGTTTTGATTACCTGTGGAAGTCTGGCCTTGAAGAAACTGTGGTGGAAACTTTCTTGAAAGTTCCCCAAGCAACATGTGAACACCTTCCCGTTGAAACTGTGAACTAGGCTCTTTATCGGGAGCCCTCGCCGTCTTATTCTTGTTACTTTGGTTCCGTTTAGAAGCTACAGTAAAAAAAACAAAAAAACAGAGTAAACAAGTATTGTACAACAAGGAAGTTAGCTAATAATTTAAGCCAAGGGATACAAAGAGCAATTTTCAATTGAAAGGCAAACGTAATCTACGATTGCTTTGGTCACTCGCTTTTTCCCGCGCTTTTGAGCAAATGTCAATGAGGTGTGGAAAGTAATCTGGGATGGCATTGTTTTGCTTATTTTGCACTGTGATTGGTCCGATGCAAAACTTAAACCAAACAACGTCATTTTCTGAGTATAAACTCGTCACTTCTTATCAGAGATAATTTTTTTAGCTTGGTACTTGAAAGGCTCACCTGTCAAATGTTTCTGTTGCTTATCTTTAAACTCCCACCAGTAACCTTTCGATGGATGATACCTGGAGTACGATGACGCTGTTTATAACCAAAAAAATTTTGAACTCAGTCACTCTAAACACTTTCTTTGAACCAGCCAACACTTAATGATAACAACAAGAGCTACATCTTGTGCAAGTCTCAAACAAGCATGTTGTTTAATGCTTGCAATGGTTTAACTCAAGTTTCACCTCTCACTCCTCATACCCACTTCCCACCCCTCAATGCCCACTACCCACCCCTCAATGCCCACTACCCACCCCTCAATACCCACTACCCACCCCTCAATACCCACTACCCACCCCTCAATACCCACTACCCACCCCTCAATACCCACTACCCACCCCTCAATACCCACTACCCACCCCTCAATACCCACTACCCACCCCTCAATACCCACTACCCACCCCTCAATGCCCACTGCCCACCCCTCAATGCCCACTGCCCACCCCTCAATGCCCACTGCCCACCCCTCAATACCCACTGCCCACCCCTCAATGCCCACTGCCCACCCCTCAATGCCCACTACCCACCCCTCAATGCCCACTACCCACCCCTCAATGCCCACTACCCACCCCTCAATGCCCACTACCCACCCCTCAATACCCACTACCCACCCCTCAATGCCCACTACCCACCCCTCAATGCCCACTACCCACCCCTCAATACCCACTACCCACCCCTCAATACCCACTACCCACCCCTCAATGCCCACTACCCACCCCTCAATACCCACTACCCACCCCTCAATACCCACTACCCACCCCTCAATGCCCACTACCCACCCCTCAATGCCCACTACCCACCCCTCAATACCCACTACCCACCCCTCAATGCCCACTACCCACCCCTCAATACCCACTACCCACCCCTCAATACCCACTACCCACCCCTCAATACCCACCACCCACCCCTCAATACCCACCACCCACCCCTCAATACCCACTACCCACCCCTCAATACCCACTACCCACCCCTCAATACCCACTACCCACCCCTCAATACCCACTACCCACCCCTCAATACCCACTGCCCACCCCTCAATTCCCACTTCCCACCCCTAAAATTCCCATCCTCTCCCCTCAAATCCAACTCCCCACCCCTGAATTCCAAGTCCCCTTCCAACAATTGCCACTCCCACACCTTTAATTCTCAATTAAACCCCTCGTATCATTTCATTCCTTGCCCAGAACTCACTCCTCAAATACTGACCCCTTCCCTTTTCCATCAGCCCTGATCCCTTACATCATTGAATTGCTATTTACCTTGGACATTGCTAACTGTTAATAAAGCTGTATAAGGCAAAATAAATGACACATTGACTGTCTCTATTGACTAAGAGTCAGAAAATTCCATGTATTCTTGAATTTTTTACTCATACAACATTCACCTTCATCAAAAGCTGCTTGTATGTGGTGCAAGGTAGACAGCTGGGGAAGCATAAAACAACACTTTCAGACTGATGATTTTGCTTGGTATAAAAGCTTAAAGGCTTCAGTCAAGGCTAAAATGTGAGGAAATGGGGGGTAAAATCCCCCCCCCCTGTTCCAAGACACCCTACTCCCAAAACCATCTAAAATCAAAAACAAATGATGGTTTGTAGTTTGTATTTACAAATTGCATGTGTTTCTAGAGCTGTTGGCCAAGAATATTTCTGATATGTGAGGAGGTAAAACAAAGTAAGAACAGAACTTAATTTTCAGCCAACAGAATAAAGAATTTCTCCACACAATATCAAGCAAACAAGTGATAAGAATAAAAATAGTGAAAATTACAAATAAGGGATAATTAGTTGATCCAATACCAAATTCTTCAAACTTACATGATATAATTTGACTATAGCAGACTGTAAGGCAAATAACTAATGAAATCTTGGGAGTAAAAAGTTTTAGCAAAGAGAAAGCCTATAAAAAGTCAACAATGGCCTAATAGCTTTATAGCTTTACTCAATGTTTATTGACATTTCTTCGAGAGAAAAACATTTTCCACTCTTAGGAGGATGATATTATAAGAAAGAAAAAAGGCTTCATCAGTTAACAAGTCTAATCACTTTTTACTAACCAGTCTGGAATTTATGACTGAGCAAAGATCGGGTGCTTGGTAAACCACTCCTGCCAACATGTAGTAATCTGCAAGTGGAGTAACTGCAAACAGGCAATCAAAGAAAGGGTTAAATAACTATGAGTACTACTTCCACCAGGGTGGGATTCTGTTCCAGTACAGGTCAACACTCCCTTCACTGGTACCCATTTATACTCCTGAGCACCTCCAGAGAGGCACTGTGAGAGAACAGTGTCCATTGCACCCAAACCTCTCAACAACTACACCTTACTTGAACACTATAATTTTGGTTACTTTTATGATAAATGGCAATCGTCACACCGCAACACATGGTTAGCCTTTCATTCCCAAGATCTAATTGTGAATTCTCTCCCAAAGCCACTAAACATTTCCTTAGACAATTATTCGCCGAAAGCCAGATAAATATCGCTGAATAATCCCTAAGACAAGGTCAAGGGGATTAACCGACCTTCTCTCTCCATTTCACATGGGAACACAAACCATTTTGAAGGGAGAATCTAGCAGTGAATCAGAATTTTTAGCAGTTTTATATTTCATCATGCATGTGATAATCAGTCTACCACTAAATTGTATACATGACCAGTATATTGAAAAAGAGATCCTAACCAGTGTATTACAAATTAAGATACCTTGAGTTGGGGAAATTCTGTGTTGTTTTCTAATGACATATAGGATTGGATCTTGAACATGAAGAACTACGTATTCAATTCCTGTCATGGTACTTTAAGAAAACAAAAGTAAATTAATTTAATAACGACAATTTGACTAAGCATGCGCAAATCCACAAAGCATTCACAGTTAATACATGATTTTTAAAAGCAGTAGGATAACAGCCACAATGAACCCCACTGACAACAAGTTTAGTAAATTGGGCTAGTTCACTTCCCATGATCCCACCTCAGCACTCAGTATGTGAGTAACTATGCATGTACCCCTCCCTTAACCCTTTCACTCTCTGATCAAATATTTAATTCTCCTTATTGTCAACCACACAATTCTTATAATGTTAGTTTAGAGAATTTAGTATTGAATCAACTAATTAACCCCAAATTGATATTTTTATTTATTCTCATCACTTATCTGGTTGATATTGCATTGATATTGTAAGGAGAAACTCTGTCTTAATCACTCATGGAAGTAAAAGGGTTAACACAACAACAGTCAACTGTTGATAGGTTTGGGCTGATGTTGGGGTAGGGGAGGGGTAGGCGTGATATTGCTCACATACTGGCATTGATATTGCACTTCTTCATTTGATTTATCTTACTATTCTCATAAAATCATAATAAGAGGCAAGCTAAGAATGCAAGTATTGAATTATTGTTCTGTCAAAGAATGCAATATTTTAAAAATCATATCAGAAATTTTTAACCAAGAACATTCCAACCCAACAACCAGGGTGAACTTTGCCAGATCACACCAAGTTCATCTCAGTATGTGAACTTAATTATCCCACATCATCAGCCCTAGGTTCACTTCCTTAAAAATTTCCTCTGAAAAGTAAGCTGCTGCGGGTTGAGTATGTCCAGGCGACGTTCACACCTTACATAGTGAAATAAATTAAAAAAATATGCCTTTCTTGCATCAACAAAGAAAGAATTATCTAAATTTACACGTACATTTACGGGCCACGTGAAAGTAGAATATTACATCGCAAAGGTCGGCAGACGTAATAAAAACTGAATCTCCATTTTACAGTTTAACCATTGAAAATTGTCGTCTCTCATTCTGATAAAAATCTACGAACCTTTAATTTCAAGAATGGTACATTTGAATCCAAAAGTAGGAGGTAATTCTAAAAAGACTGCTTTTGGTAGACTGATGCTGAGGATTCGTTAGTTTATCGAAACGTCAGACATTTCCGTCAATAGCGACTCTTTTCAGATCTACCCTCCGATATGATCACACCTCTTACTTTACACGAGAAATTACTTCCATACTTACGACAAGGTTGACGGGTCGAGTCGCTGCATTTTAACGACTTCATTATTGCATGTGCGATCATAAAAGGGGTTCGTTCTTTGTGAAAAATATTCCAAAACATTATCAGGATTGAGAACCGGAATCCACGCACTATCATGCCACGAAAGACCTAATTGAGTTTCCGATGGTTCGGCCGCCATCTTGTTATTCTTCTCAAGAGAGAGGATTGGGTGCTTGTACGCTTCACTCCTTACATGACATACCAACAGCGCCACACGCCGCACCGCTTTCCGTCATGAAGAAACAAAAAGACTGAAGCAAACTAAAATAAATAAACACAGTGGCTTTATTTTATCATTTTATTCACCCATTTGCTTTCCTGTATCCCGTGCATCTCGTATATAACGTAGCGCCCATGGAACCTAGAGACAAAAAAAAACCTTGAACTACTCTTAGGGTTGAATAAGACCAGAGTAACTGTACTGTCTCAAGTGGAAGGCCAATAAGGAGTAAATGAAATGAATAACTCCTTCAAGAGTCACTTTTTGAGCAATTTTTACGAGGAACAATATTATAATTAACTCAGTACAGAGTGCAAATGGAGACTGAAACCCTTCCAAAAGGTTGATTTTTTTGAAAATGTCTTTTGTCTTATAAATTGCCCTTGGGTATTGGCCCTTACAGATTGTGCTAGCTTATTTTTTGGAATTATTTGTAAAAGCCAGCATGATCTTAGCACTTTTTATTAAAAGTAGCACTGCTAGCCTAATCAGCATATTTTAGTTTTTGAAGGGAACATAAGCACAGCCATGAATTGCTTGGTCTCAAAGATTGATCCATGGTTCAGTCTATTTTCACAGGCCACAAAATAACAGTGGTTAGTTCTGTTTTAGCAGAATAAATGTGTAACTTACGATAAAGAATCGAAAATATGGTTATGTTATTAGCAATGAATACAACATTTGGATTGCTTTGTGTTTCTTTTCTTTCTTTTCTATTAGCACAATCTCTAAGGATCTACTTGGGTGTTGGAGGCTTTTGGTTGTGTCACAATGGAATTTGCCTGATCCCCCATAATGCTCCGTAGTATTCAAATGATTCCTCCCCTCCCCCCCATTGGCAGTCAAAATATTTTAGTTCACCTTTAAACTTTTCTGGATACGACTGTTCTCCCTGAAAACCAGGTGATCCTCCAAACGCGCAACTCAAAAATAATGCGGGAAAGAAGGTAATGATGATACCGCGCTGCTCAGAACTTTGGGAGTTTCGCGCTGTGCGCTTACATGGTTTTTTTTTTTTTTTTTTTTACTCGCCAAATAAGGACAAAATACTCGTAGGCTAATTGTTATTCACCTTACTAGCTACGTCCACAACTTATCTCGGTCACGCTACGCCTTGCCATTCCCGCAGACGTCAGCTTTTATCGTAATATATAGTGGGTAAAAACCTCTCAAGCGATATAAGAAACAGGTTCCTCGCAGCGAAATTACAACCATAATTACATTCGGACTTAGCGCTGACACATCATTTATATGTTTCCTCGGTAGCGACGACTGGGTTATTGAATTCAGACTCGTTTCGTTTAAGCTCAAGCTGTGCCGGATAATAAAATTACTGAAAGAGAAAACTGATGACAGTCTAACAACACAACAACAACTTGAGTTGGAGCTACTAAAACTGTTGTCGGAGACGGAGAGAGCGAGTTAAACGGTGAGATGTATTTTGAAATATTGACGTCGGTCTTGCAGCATCTTGTCGAACCATGAGTGTTCACTTATGAAACTACCTAGGGCTCACATCATGAGCTGTAACATCGTAGAGTAATACCTTATGTAAGTAGGTATTTACGTAGCCGCTTTCTGTCTCAAAGTTTTTCATTACTTTTTGGCAGGGAAGTGCGAAGTAAGCTTTCGTATTTACTTTCGGTTTCGGTTCTCTTGTTTCGTCGCAGTTCAAATTTCGTTCTATATTCAGGTGTGCAAAGTTCTGTATATGTTGTTTGCAGTTCTGAAATTTACATCGAATTTTGTGTGATTCATATCAACCGTTACGACTGTTGACCGGAGTACGTTATTATGTTATGTCGGTCAGATCTGTAAGATAAGTAAAACGATGTTTGGTGCTCCTACATAATCTTAAAATTTAACCTAATGGTTAGTGAAGTACTTCAAGGCATTTTTATGTAATTTTGTCATGATACATTCTTGCCCAAGCTGGAAGGTTGCCGATGATCCCAGCTTGCGTGCGGTCATGATAAAACGCAGACTGCAGATCTAGACTGTGCAGACTGTGAAATTTTTTGTTGTTTTGTTTGTTTTTTTTTTTAATGTGATTTTAAACGCGATTACTCTTTTGACAACGTTGGAACTGTTTCCAATTTTTGGATACCGCATGACGAAATTTTACGAGGTCATTTGGAGCAACCTGATTTCCGCCGAATTCTATCGCAATGCATGCACAGTATGTGTGAAATGAAAAATAAAGGGACAATTTCCGAGGGACCAGCAGATGGGACTCGAGGTTTCAGTATATTTTTATTTTACCAAAAATTGAAAATGTAGAACAAAATTTGTCACTTTTGGTTTGCATTTACCGCTGTTTAGAGCTTAGAGTCTGACGGAATAATTTGGTACGGTTGAAAGGTCGACGTCGGCTACGATAAATTCCCATCAGATGGAAAATGAACAGCAAAATTTAAGTCCCCTCTTCCTTAGTTTCTCTTTAGTTCTTAAGTGTATTATTTAATCAACAAACGAGGCAAAATGCTATTCCTAGATTAAGATTGTTCACAGTATTTGAAGTTTGCATTTGATACACATCAGTGACTCTTTCACACTTGCAGATGTTGTGTGTCTTTATAATTTGTAAATATGTATACCAGACCATATTGTGAGCGGTCAGTGTAAAACACTCGCTGGGGGTGAAAGCAGACTGAAGACCGTAGACCAGGGGTAAAGTGCAGACTCGATTCTAAAAGAATCAACCGTTTATAACCGGTTGAAAAAGAATATTAAAAACTTACATATCGATCCTGCAACGCCGATGGCACGCACAACTAAAAACTGAAAAAACTAAGTGAAATCGTAGCCTAATTGTAGTGCACAGTCACTTAATTACAAAGGGCAAAATCGTAGCCCAACTGTAACGCACAGTCATGCAATTACACTGTTAGTCGATTCTGCTCAGCCAATGAAAGAATTAAATTCAACAGTCTTGTGTCTTACTTGTAACTGGTAGTTGCCGATGTGTGATGAAAGTCTATCGCTACTACTTTTAAGGCCGAACAAAGTATACATGAGCTACATGTTTCTTTAATGTTGCTCAGTAGAACTGTTTTTTCCTCAACAAGGGATATGTATTTAGTTGGCTGTGATCAACATATTCAAACACTTACGTTTCTAACCGTTTTACCTTAAAACAATATGTCAACGCCAAAACCATCTGAGGAAATAGAGTTCGAAACACCACTCGCCATGACGATTGTTGTCAGCTTCTCACGACTTACGCGGCCTAAAGCCCAGCTCACTCTTGAAGTTTTTCCGGGGAAGCGGGTTGTTTTAGAACTGAGTCTGCATTTTACCCCTGGTCTGCAGTCTTCAGTCTGTATTTAACCCACAGTCTGCATTTTACTCCCGGTCCGACCGGACTGCAGACCGCGGACTACAGACGGTCTGTAGTCCGCGGTCTGCAGTCCGCAGTCTTCGTTTTACACTGACCGCTTTAGATAGGCCTTTAAAGTTGAATTTCATTAAACCTTCGCCAAAAAGACAGAAAGTACGCTATTTCAACAGTTCACCATGAAGACTTAGTCGTAACTTGATATGACAAGAAATTTACATTTTCAAAAGGATAAAAGACCGTCTGCTGGCATAAATAATTTTTAAGTGGGAATGCTTCGCGTTATTCTTGTTTGATTCTTGGAGACCCATCTGCAGTGGAAAATAATCAAGCGAGGGTAGAAGCGATTTCGATAGAACGGGAAGTTTACCTGACGGATGAGAGCTAAAGAAAATAAATTTTTGCGTCCACCTGCCTGAATGCTAATTTCCTCTGACGCGATTATTTTGACTGAACATTCCTGACAGTTGTCAATGGCAACGAAACTCTCTTTGTGATAAAACTGACATGTTGTTTTATTACTTGCAATATTTACTGAAAGGATGGTTTGCCGTTGTAAAAAATTAATTTTATAGTAAAGTGTTGTACGCCATCGAATTGACGCATTTTAATGGAACAGAACGATATTTGGCGAATTTTTTTGCTCTTACTGATTGCCTTGCCTTATAGGGTCTTTGAATTTTCACACAATTAATATTTAGCCTTCTTGGAAAGAGAGGGGATTCCCAGAAAGAAAAAAGATTTCTCGGAAATAACTGTCAAGGCTAATTTTAATTATTTCTTTCTGACACAAGGACCTCTATTTTCAGTTTCTTGGAAAATTGTTTCCAAATAAGTAGAATCTGAAATTCAAGTTCACGTTAGTTTTACAAAATAAAAATTCAGAAAGTTTCCAAGTCGCGAGGGTTTTGTCGAATTTCGCTAATGTCAAGAGGCGAAGAGACCAGTCTTTTACAAATTTCCAGGTACCAGTAGTTTAAATTCTGTTAGATTTATTTCATTTTCCTGCACAAGAGAACCAACAGATATACCCTTTCGTTTTCCAGCAGATAACTTCATAAAAGACGGCGTCACATGAAATTTTCCCATTCAGCAAAGGACGGCATTTTGGATCCTGACTGAAATGTGGCTAAGTCTGTCGGCTTCGTCCATGGCGTTCATTCCGCTGTTATCTTGTTTATTTCAACTCTTTGTCCTTCCTAGCATCTGTGCAGGTTAGTTGAAGTTTCCTCGATTTTAAGGGAACAAATAAGATAAGTTTTTGGTTTTTGGTTTTTTTGGTGTCTGGAACTTGGAAGAACATAGTTATTTATCAGATATACCGTATTTACATTTTTTCGAATTTTTTGAAATCTCTGATCAATCGCGTTTTAAAATAAAAGAAGCGTTCAAGGTGTTATATTTGGGTAATTTCGTTGAGAAACCGAGCGTGGAGAGAACTTATGGCGGGTATTTCGAAAACCCCTGCTTAAATTATATAACTGGGGGAAGGGGGGCTTCATGTATGACCCGAGAGGCCTAAAATCATTCTATGATTATCTGTTAAGGTGTCGACGAACAATTTTTTAAAACGAGTCATTTATCTATGAAAATATTACAGCGATTGTAAACAACCTTTTAGACACAATAGAAACAGTCCTCGATCAGATATTGGCAATCGGCCCTTGAGAAAAAAAACATTTCAGGAGATACGACAAAAACACATCTGTGCTCCTCATTAAAATAAATTATCTAAGTTTCTATAGTAAATAAATACACCCTATTTGATGGTTCAACATATAATTCACTTTTTACTTGGAATTCTATTTTAAATGCATTTTGTTTGGGAAATGTATTTATAAAATTTTTGTGAATTTTTAAATCTGTACAAATACATACAAAATCGGTATACATATATAAAAGCTCGTCAGTAAATGCGACCACATTACAGCATCAAGCAATAATGGAAAGTTTCAAATCTTCATTCCGCTTGAGTAATTTATTCCAGAAACCGCAAACCTCCTCATTTGGAAAGCCCGCTCTCTGGCTTTCTCAACTAAAGTTCTTTCTTTGTCAAGATTCTTCAAAATTTCCGAGAATTGTCCGGTTCTTCCCTGGAATTTAAAACTTAAGGGGGTGGAGGAGGCGAAAATTCAAATTCGTGCTTTGATAGATACGAATGAATATAAGCACAGGTGAAAACCTCAATCAAAATAAATTGATCATTCAACCAATTTATAATATGTTTTCACGGTCGAAAATGAAATGAGTCATTCGACCAAATAAAATAAAGAAACTTGGCATTTTTCACGAGTGTGGGTTAAGTGTTTACCATCTTCTTTTATTTGAAGGACTGAGATCGAAATTTGCCATCTTTCATATCCAATCATGACACATAAAGATAAACTTGCTTTTCGCTTCTTTTACTGTGAAATGGCTTATAGTGAACCGACCACGTGACGAAGTGGCTGAATACTTTTGTATACTTTGCAATTGCATTACAACGAAAACATCCCTCAAAATAGTTAATGTCTCCTAGCCATGGATACTAAACAGTTGTTAAACTTTCAGATACCCAAGGCCAAGCATCCAGAAATATCTATGTCTCGCTTTCAGGACGAGATACAGAAAACTGCGGCTCTATCGATGAACCTTGTCAGTCAATATCGCAAGCATTCTCCCTCATAGCCCCGGGCGGATTTATACACCTGAATGGGACAGGAACCGATGAAAAACCATTTAACTGTACCAATCGGATGGCGCGTAATTATCTTCCGGGACTTTATCTCAAAAGGAGTGTAACAATGAAAGGTTTTCAATCCACCCCACATGTGTCGTGCGCGGAAGGAATCCACTTTGAAGGTGAACCTACGGAGAATCGCTCGAAATTCAAAATGATGGTGACTTTGTCTGGAATTGTATTCAAGGGAACTCCTATAAATTTTCAAGACTGTGGTCGAATTCATCTCATAAACTGTTCTCATCGAGAATCTAAAACCGCTGTTAGTGTTCGTGCACTAAACGCCTCTAGCGTCACTTTCGATATCCAGGGTCCTTCTCTATTTACAAACAATTATAATTGTGTGGAAATCTTATTGCACAATTCCAGCGTTCTCTATGCGAGTATCAGCCAAACAAAATTTATAGCAAACGGCATTGATGGACAACAATTAGCGACGGGTATAATTTCCATGACGAAAGTTGCAGGGAAAAGCGCAAGTCTGTCAGCAGCTGTTAAACTTTCATGCTTCAAAATCAGCTGTGTTGGTAACTGGGTTCCATTTGTTGTTTTGGACCTTGGAGCAGCAGTGACCAAGGAGACATACAGCCACATTGAACTGGTGGACAACAACTTGAAAACGCCCTTTAGTAAGAAGAGCAGACGCTTTAAAGATAGCATGTATATATCTCGAACAAGGAAAGTCGACGTAACGTTCACACACGTACACTGTGCTAACAACAAGAACGACCAAGCTCTAAGATGTATAAAGATTTATTCAGACGAGGCAAAAGTTTCCATAGATAATTCCGCTTTTGTCGGGCAAAATGCGAGCAAAGGCAATGGTGGTGCTATCTCCCTTGAATCAAAAAAGCATGCATCTTTAGTTGTGACTAATACCGTGTTTAAAAGAAACAAAGCTAACGCCGGTGGAGCTGTTTACCTCAACGTTGATCGCCGTGCGACATTGGGAAACATAAGGCTGAGTTTTACCAATGTTAACTTCACTGATTGCGTTGCTACCACGGACGGTTCTGCTATTCTGATCGGGAAAACGCACAAGCCGCAGTCAAAACCATTGACATACGCTTTCTATGCCTCACTTAAAAAAGTCAATGTGGAAAACTGCGTCAGTCATAAACTGAAGTATCGATTTGGAAGCTTTTGCCTCACGCTCCATAGCGGACTGATCATTTTGGACGAGTTCAATTGGACCAACACACGACAAAATGCGGAGAGTGCTGTTTACATCGGAACAACGGGAGGCAACACGAATGTAACGATCGTTCGATCTTCATTTGTTGGTGGAAAATCCAATCAGAGTGCTTTTGTTGGGGTCCAGATATTTGGAAAACAGAGAGGAATCGTCACGGTCAAAGATACTACCATGACTAACAATACGGAAGGCGCTCTAGATATCACGCCTAAATGCAAAATCAGACTTGAAAACGTCACAGTAGCCTCGTGTAAGTACGGACTGCAGTTGTCCAAAAGATGGCTGAGTCAGGAAACAGATCCATTCCGTGTCAACATTTCCATCGCCAGTTGCAGATTCAAGCATAATGTCTACGACTTATCATTAAATATTAGCAATCCGCGATCAGTTTTTTTAAAAGTTATTGACTCGATCATGACAGGTCGGCCAAATCACGGTGATAAAAAAGGCTACGCAATTGGCCTCTTTGTTCCACCTTTGAAGAACACGAATTCCTCCAGCGTTGCTGCCATTGAACTAGACAGAATAACTTTTCACTCTCGGCCGTCCAGTATCTTTGTGCTATATTTTAAGGGAAATAAAACGCTAACAATACGTCGAACAGTATTTCGATACTGCACTGCTCTTAGTAGACAGCACTTGAACTTTGGCAAAAACACTTACATCTACGAGACATCAACAGGAGCTGTCTCGATCCTCTCCATTCCTGATAAACCCTGGAAACTAGGATGCGTGCAACAAGACGATATTAACAACACCCACCCTCTGTGGCGATACGAAAGCCAAGTGTCCATCGAAGATACATTATTCCAAGAGAATGCTGGATTTTTCGCAGGCGCTGTGTATATCAGTAACGGAAACACAACATTTAGAAACTGTTCTTTTCAAAATAATTTTTCGATTCGGAAAAGAGGGCAGGTGTATTCTGCCTATGGAACAGGCAGAGTAGAATTCAAACATTGTTCTTTCTCAAGCAGACAGAACAATAAAGTTATCGACAACAACAACTTAAAAAATGCTGCGTTCTTCTATTCCGAAAGTGAAGGGCCTATTGTCTTTCGAAACACGACAATGATCTCGACTATTCCAGAAAGGAAGTCGCACTATGTTCTTGAAATCTTTAGCGGAGGTTATGTGGACATCGATTACAATACAACAATACAGTGCAGCAAGGGGAGTATGCTGACATTTGAAAATGCGTCACACTTTGCTTACACAGAGAAGAGGAAACGATTCTGCAGAGTCAACGTTACAGTTATTAGGTATGCCTGTAAACTGTGTTCCTCCGGTTACTACAGTCTTGAAACCGGGAAGGCAAACGGTTTTTCTGTGAATACCTCGTTTGAGTGCCACCCTTGTCCGTTAGGCGCAACTTGCATGAGAAATGATATCAACATCGCAGCCAAAGCAAACTTCTGGGGATACGAAATGAGAAACTCACATCCTTCACCATCGTTGAAGTTTATTCCATGTCCTAACAACTATTGTCAATCCCCTAGCAGGAAATCCGCTGACTATAACAGTTGCCGTGGAAACAGGACTGGATATCTCTGTGGCAAATGCGCTTCGGGATATACAGAGTCGCTATTTACCACGAGCTGTCGTAAAATGAGTCAATGCAGTGACTATTTCCTATGGTTGGTGGTCATTCTGTTCTCGGCTGGAATGGCACTATATCTACTGACTAAGCCACCATTCTTGCAATTCTTAAGTTTGCGGCAGATCTTCTGGTTTATGAAAAACAGAGAGCACAATGAGGCCAGGGAGCAAAGAGGTCAAGTGAATGATGAAGAGACAGACAGTGGATACTTAAAAATCGTATTCTATTATTACCAGGTTGCTGACTTGTTCGTGAATGACTCACTCGCGGAAAAGCTACACGAACTCCCATTCGTGAACATTGTCTCATCTGCATACAACTTTCAAGTTGACTCTATTTACAAAGGTATTGGCTGTCCTTTTGTCGGATTGACTGCAGTGACAAAACAGCTCTTTCTTTCTTTGGCTGTTTTTACTACAATGGGGAATGTTGTCCTTATCTACTGCGTCCATTTTGTTGTTAACATGGTGCGAAAAAAGAGGATTCCATCAGTGCATCATTACATGGCTGCTATCTTGGAGATTTTGTTGCTAGGCTACGACAGGCTCGCCGAAACCTCCCTGAACTTGATGCATTGTGTTCCCATAGGATCTGAGCACCGGTTATTCATCGATGGAAACACTGTTTGTTGGCGATCATGGCAATATGTTCTTCTTGGCTATAGCGTGATCTTTGTGGTGCCCTTTATCGCAGTTCTCTACTATGGCTCTAAAAAGCTTCATAAGTCGTCCATTTCTGCAAGAACCTTTCTGGCGGCTTGTGTAGTACCTTTGCCATTCCTTGCTTACTGGTTATACATGCACTTTTGCAAGAAGAGAAGAGAGGATTCTGCAATGAGGCCAAACGATGACGATGGAGCAGGGGAAATCATTAAAGTTTTGCAAGGGCCATTTCGTCCTCCTAATGAAGAAGATCAAGGGACGCTGCACTGGGAGAGTGTTTTAATTGGTCGTCGTCTAATCCTTCTTTCAATTCACTCTTTCATCCCAAACGCCATGTTGCGTGTTCTCTTCTTGGCTGTAGCTTGCGAGCTCATGGCGATCCATCATTTTGTCAGAAAACCTTTCCAACATACCTCAGCCAACAGAGTGGAATCGGTGTCCTTGGTTGTGCTGTCCATCATGGCAATCATAAACCTCACACAGGCCACTCTTTTGTCCTCTGGGACCGCTGCTGTGGGAGAAAACAGGCTTTACATCGAGTGCATGCAATGGTTCCAAATTGGCGTCTTGGGTTTTGTCCCGGCCTTGTTGGCTCTGCTTGCTATCTTTGCAGCACTGTCGCTGCTAGTGCGTCTGGCCGTTAAACTCGTCAAAAAAGTCATTCGGTTCTTTAGCCCTAATAATGTTCTTGTAACAGACCCTCTTCTGGACTACCAGAGACAAAACATTCAAGATGATTTTAGCTTCGATGAAAGAGGCGATTATTGACACAATCTATCAAGTAATGAGTTCTTCATGCAACTGTTTGCACTCGGCAACTCGAGAAAAAATTTTTACTCATCTAAAGAAACTTCAGCTTTTTCAGAATTATTTGTTATTGTTGCTGTCGATGAAGTCAAATTGAAGAATGTGAATATTTTATGACAACTATTTCTATAATTTGGGGCTTCTAGTCGAGTTCAAGTGCCCCAACGAGGAGGATGGCCAATGGAAACCATGTTATCGAAAAACTGACTACGAAGCTGTAAAAGTAAGATTACCTAAGTAACCTTAGTTCAAAATGCTCTTAGGAAAATTTCCTTGCGTTGAACACTTCTTGTAAGTTTTTTATGTGTTTAAGTTGGACGTATTTGATAGGCAAATTCATCTTTAGATGCCCGCGAAAGTAAAACTTTACAGTGCTTTTGCAAGTTTTCAAACCCGTGAGATGAAACTTGTTAGTAGAGGTAAAATTAGGGAACAATAAATGATGATTAAACTTTGAAAAGTTTAAGCAACTTGTTCCCCGCCTTTTTAAATTTTTATTTTTTCTGATGTGTATCTTAAGTAAAGCCGAAAATAGTAGTAAATGCATTTAAATGAATACACGAACAGCTAAATGGCCCTATAAAATAGAGATGTAAGCGGGGAACGCGGGAATGCTGAGGAAAATGAATTTATATTTTCAGTTAGTCATCACTTTTTAGCATTTGTTCCAAAGAGTCATGCGCGAACGTTAAAAAAAACAACAACAAATAAATGCTCTCACGGGGCCATGATGAAAATCTAGGTTTGTGGTAGGAAATTAATAGCGAAAAAACGGAGAAATTGATTAGAATTCTCTAGTGCGGAAACAAAACAACGGAGCCTGGGAATTAAATTATGCGAAGATGCGTATCTTACTTTGACCATAAGTTATAAAAAACATCATAACTTTAACCATAACCGCTGCTCACTAGTCACTAAATTGGTGCCGCAAACATGTTCTACCTCCAAAATTTTAATAGTTTCCATATAATATAATACGGTCGCGGCTTAGAAAAAAAACATCATCCAGGGGTCACTTTTTCTTGTCCCATGGGTGTCCCTTGAATGAAGGCCCACATTATTTCATTTTCTAACGGAATTGAAATATTTTGACACTGAAAATTTCCTTGTTAGTACTGCTTAAGCAGGGCTGTGGAAAATAAGTGACTGTTGCAGTTCAGATATAGTTGATTTCTCGATGGCAAGCCTTTGGCTGTTATCGTATCGTCTTCCCCTGGTCATGATCTTCCTTTGTGCAGGTAAGTTTTTATGTGCATGCCCTCATGTATTAAAAATGACTTACGATAGAAATGTTATGATGGTAAACGTCTGCGGTGTGGAAGAGCGGTGTGGTTGCAAAATTCCATTTCAAATTTCGGTACAATATTTTGTGATTTGTTGTAAGGGTTTTTTTTTTTTCATCTGAGCGGATCTTCCACGAATCCGTTGATCGAACATTATGGAATTAATAAATTAACCACAAGTAACTTGACTTAACTCAACTTGTTGTAATTCACCTTCCTTGGATTTCTAAAGTTCACACATTTTAAGGAAACCATCAGGTTAATTGTCTAAATGAGGCCATTTCAACATAAAACGGGACCATTTTCTAACAGTGATCTCGAAACCTTTCCGTAGACATCCTCAGAGTTTAATTATTATGCGGATTTAGAAGAAGTTCACTCTATGATAAACACAAAAAAAATTGCCTTGAGTTTTAATTTTGATGGTTGGTTTACGCTCACTGAAGTTTTGAACCTGTATAGGAAACGGAAATTTCATCACACAGATCTTAAGTATTACTGAAAAAAATTAAACCTATTCCTTCAGTCTTACAGACTAGCCGTAAATGGACGGTTGCGGTCAAATCTAGGGAGCTTAGAGATTTTATTTTTCGCGGAACAAAGAAAAAATACAAATTGAAGTTAGAGAACCGTGTACACGTAGCGAAGCAGTAAATTCAAACTGTAAATGGAAACCAGTGATCGTATCTCGTACCCAGTCTTCTCGAGAGGCCCCCGTTTTCGCTGTGGCAATCCGAGTAATTTTATAGAAATTGAGCCGTTGCGACGGTTTCTGTTTGTGTCCTCGAATAAGCCGCAAAGAATTCAGCGCGAATCAGCGAACGAACCTAACACATTGTATTCACTCCAACTGTTTTCCTCGCAATAGAAACTGAAAATTGAAAAGGAAATTATTTACTCAGCAGCCTACGCTAGTGCTATTTCGAACTTCTGCTTATTTCAGGGACTTCGGACTTGAAATTCTAAAAATATATATGTTTTTCAACTCAACTCAAATTTCACTTCGACTGCTTTTCTCGCGATAGAAACTGAAAATCGGAAAGGAAATTTACTCAGCACTAGAACTCCTTACAGGGATTGATATGAAATCGACCATTTAAAAGTCTATTTCCGTGCTTACTCTCTAGGCGATGACTTTTTATAAATATATCTTACCCACCTGTGTTTGCAGATTGTTTTGTGTCACACCGACAAATTGTCCACGTTTCATTATTTGGAAATGACACGGAGGCATGCGGGGCCATGGAAGCACCATGCCGAACAATAGCAGTGGCAGCATTGCGAGTTGCGTCAGGTGGAACCATTGTCCTTAATGGGAACGGGACAGACCAGCAACCGTTCGGCTGTAAGAAACTACTTACGTTGCATTATCGTGGCATTCCGCAAATTACAAGGAACGTAACGATAACTAGTTTAGACTTTACTCGAGCCCATATACAATGCCTGACAGGGTTTTGTTTTAATCGGTCAGACCAAGATCTACGAGTCACTTTAACTGGAATAACATTCTTTGAAACACCCCTGAGATTTATAGACTGTTTTGAAATCACGCTTATCAACTGCACCCATCAGAACGCCACTGAAGCTGTCATTATTAACACTACAGCTAGCTCAATAGCAAATGTCACCATTCGAGGTTCTCTCTTTCAAAACAACTCTCTTTGCGCGAAAATACAATTTTTTGGAGGCTCTGAGACAAACTTGAAATTCTCTTTAGATATCGAGGACACTAAATTCCTGAACAATGGGATTTTAGATTACTTCAAAGCCTTTTACAGGGGTGCTCTTGTATTAAAAAGTAATATTTCTCGCAAGATTGATCTGTCTATCACTGTTGCAAAGGTAAAGGTCACTGACAGCGGCGGCCATTTTCTAGCGATCGACCTCCCCACAGCTAGTACGTCAGAGAAGTACGATGACGTCGTCCTCGAGCGGAACAGCTTCGCTTTCTCTCAGAGGAAGTCTCGTAGCCTTTACTATTCAATAGTGCAGAAAGCCAAAGTAACATTTCATCGT
This sequence comes from Pocillopora damicornis, assembly GCF_964200805.1. Lineage (NCBI taxonomy): Eukaryota > Metazoa > Cnidaria > Anthozoa > Scleractinia > Pocilloporidae > Pocillopora > Pocillopora damicornis. The sequence goes on from NC_142676.1 coordinate 22,045,305, forward strand.
TTACAGTGTAAGGATAATGATCAGGTTACATGTTTAACAATCTTTGGAAGGATAAATGGAACAGTTTTAGTCAGAGTTCACGAATCCAGTTTTCACAATAACAGTGCATACCAATCAGGGAATAAAGTATTGTATGCGGCAATCTTTAGAGTTGCGGGAAGCGAAAGTCATTTTGGAACTGTTACAATTTCTAATACATCTTTTGTCAAAAACAATCGAACGGCTCTAAGCTTAACTCCTAATTTTTATTTAGCTTTAGTCAACGTAACCGTGTCTTCTTCGCTGAATGGTTTGAGAATCTTCCCCTGGGACCCGCAAAATAAAAACAATTTTCATCTAAATGTTACTATTGAAGGCTGCAAATTCCAGAATAACACTTACGACATATCTGGAGTATTTAACAACACCATTAATATCGACTTTCGGGTGAGAAACACACTGTTTGACGGTAAAGAAGTACAGAGGTACGAGAACACCTCTTTTGGTATCCGTCTTATTATACCTCGTTTGGAGAGGGCAAATTTTTCTCAAGCAGCAATTGAAATAGAAGATGTGACCTTCAAAAGCAGGCCTAGCAATTCGTTTGCGTTCTTCTCCAAGGGTAACCACACGATCAAGATTCGCCGTTGCTTGTTTCGAGAAGGGTTTGGTCTTGAAATAGACGAATGGACGAGAACATATTACAAACACATGCCCACTTATATGAACAGCCAAGGGGCACTCATGTTCCTTTTCGATACGGATGAAATAGAGAATAGAGGATGTGTCGATATTGGTGTGACAAACGATACCCATCGCACGTGGAAATACTCCAGTCACGTCTTGCTCGAGGATACCTTGTTTCAAAATAACCTTGGACACATGGCAGGGGCTGTTCAGATCATCAATGGCTATGTTAAATTTCGAAAATGCAAGTTCATTAACAACTTTTCCTCGGGAAAGACAGGACAGATTTATATTGGATTGGGAAGCGCCAAAGTTGAGTTTAACAGCTGCGTGTTTAAACGGACGAAACAAAAAGAGGAGTTCCGAGGGATTACGTTTACTTTCAGCAGATTTTTGTATTCAGAGAGTGGAGGTCCGTTAAAAATACTCAACACCTCTTTTCACTCCGGTATGGGCAACAGATCTCTGGACGGGCATGTTCTATATATATCATCTGGAGGCTACTTCGAGATGGACTCCAGCTCAACAATCCAATGTGAAGTTGGCAGCGAACTCGTCTTCTACAATTTCTCTCATTTTATTTACTACGGAGGAGATGATAGACAGTTTTGTCCAATCAATTTAACAACTGAGTTATTTAACTGCAGAATGTGTCCCTATAAAATGTACAGTCTTCAACGTGGTTTCTCTAAAGGACTAGAAGTCAGCAAAGGCTTCAGATGTCAAAGCTGTCCATTTGGTGCCCACTGCCATGGACCCAACAACATTCTGGCAAAGCCCAACTTCTGGGGTTACAAAATCACCAACGCTAGTAACATTTCGTCATTGAAGTTCGTACCTTGTCCATGGGAATATTGTCGTCCTCAAAGCAAATATTTATATCACGGTAATGATTACAACAGTTGCCGTGACTTTAGGTCCGGTATCCTGTGTGGAAGATGTGCCACAGGATACTCAGAAACGCTTTTCTCGTCAGAATGTCGACAATCCCACAAATGCAGATGGAATTATCTTTGGATTCTCATGGGACTTTACACCGTATTGTTTACCATTTATCTATTGAAGAAGCCTCCGCTCGTTCTGTATTTGAAACGTCAAATTTTGTGGTTTAAAACAGATCGACAGACCCCTTACGAGATGGAGGAACGTTCATCTCTGCACGGAGCTGAAGAACCGGAGTATGGTTATATAAGGATCTTCTTTTATTTTTACCAAGTTGCAGAGTTACTTCTCACTGAATCATTGGAGAACACATTGGCCAATGTTCCCTATATTTCCACCTTAGTTGCTGCGTTTAACTTTCAAGTCCACGTTTTGGACGAAAACCTCGGCTGCCCATTTGCCGGCCTCACAGCAGTGACCAAAGAGCTGTTCTTATCTTCCCTCGTTTTTGCTGCTATTGCGCAAGTTTTCATCGTTTACTGTCTTCACAGGTCGCTGAATCTGGTAATGGGAAAGGGAAGACCATCATTCACTCATTACATCGCGGTTGCTGTAGAGATTTTGTTGCTGGGCTACGAGCGCCTAGCAGAAACATCTCTTAAACTCATGCAGTGTGTTCCCATCGGCTCCGAATGGCGCCTTAACATCGATGGCAACATCGTTTGCTGGCAATGGTGGCAGCATGGTCTCTTGGCATATATTGTTATATTTGTGGTCCCGTTTGTCGGCGTTCTGTATTGGGGTTCTGGTCTGCTCTACGCCAAAGCCATTGCATGGAAAGAGTTTGTTGGTGCTTGCATTGTTCCCCTTCCGTTTCTCGTTCGCTGGCTCCTCAAAAGTGTATGCAATAGACAGTACCGCAGACAAACTCAAGTACGCCATGAATGCACCAATGAAATATCAAAGATATTGCACGGTCCCTACCGCCCGCCACGTGAAAATGATAACGGCACTCTCTACTGGGAAAGTGTTTTGATAGGCAGCCGGCTCGTTCTTCTGACATTCCGCGCCTTCATTCCAAATTCCATGATCTGCTTCGTCTGCTTGTCCGTGGCCTGTAATCTGATGTTAGTCCATCATCTCGTCATGAAACCCTTCCGTCACCCAACTGCAGACAAACTCGGAGCGTTGTCTTTGATCACGTTGGTCTGTGTAGCTGTAATCAACCTTACAGCGGCCACTCTTTCCTCTTCTGCCACCGAGCCTGAGGGACCCGACAAGCATGTTATGGTGGTGCTTCGGTGGATCCTGATCACTTTACTTTGCTTATTTCCTGCGATAGTTGCTGTCCTTTTCCTTTTCGCACTTCTGTCACAACTGGCCCGTCTTGTGCTGTTCCTCAAAAGGAAGATATGCGCATTTTTTTGCCTGAGAAAATCTAATTACGAGTTTCTAGACGAGAGAACCGCTTTGCTGACTGACTGATAAGGAGTGTCAATTTGTGGGAAACTCCTCACCCACCCCTCCCCTAACCCAAGAACAGTCAACCGATAACAACTTGAAATAAAAGTTAGGTTAGGGGAGGGGCTGGTGCGTAGTTGTTCAGATACTGCTATTGATCTGACAAGGACAAAGAAAGGAAGGGGGAGGTTACTGGAGCCTTTAGTGAACGTTTTATAATGCGTCTCATTTCAGACTCCACTGAGAACAACGCTGCATTTTGTAATCGTAGGAAGTATTTTATTACAAGGTAATGTAGTATTATTAACTCGGTTGATAACCTAAACTGGCCACCGTTGGGAGTTTCAAAGCTGACGATTCGAGCGTTGACCCTTCGTCAAAGCAAATGACAATTTACATCATCAACTCAGTTGATAATACCAAATTACCGCATTATACTCTCACACCGACGCAGCATCACATTCACGAGAATAAATGAAACAATCATCAAATGACGCTCTTGATTGTCAAACAAATTCTTCTTGTCAGAATCTTTTAAATTGTACAGAATAGAGAATATGTGTTCTGATATTAGGGTGTAAAGTAGGCATGGGTTACAAAGAAAGTAAGTAAACGCCATTTACTATTCCTGTAAAAATTGGGCTTAAAATTCCTTAACCCCTAATATCCTAACATCAGTATGTATATTCTCCATACAGCTCTCCATACATTTTGAAATTGGTGATCATTTCCTTGATTCTCATGAACTTAATGTTTGATTCACCAGTGACATGGTAAAGAGACATAAGATGTTTAACCCTTTAACTCCCAGATCAAATTTTTAACTCTCCTTACTGTCAACCATACAATTCTCATGATGTTAGTGCAGAGAATTTAGTATTGGATCCACTAATTATCCCTAAATTGATATTTTTCTTAGTTCTCATCACTGGTTGATATTGTAAGGAGAAAATCTGTCTTGGTCACTCATGGGAGTTAAAGGGTTAAGGATTTACGGGCTAACCCTTTAGAACCTTGCATAATCTCCACGTTTCTTTGTACATTTCCAATAGTGTTGACAGGAAAAACTGTTACCCCTAACCCTAAGCTTCTGAAGTTAGTGATCATTTCCTTTCTTCTCTTGACCTTTGTTTGATCCAAGGGGAAAACAGTAAGGAGAGATGAGATGTTATTTACTTTTTGGGTTCAAGGTTAGCGTAAAAATTAGCTTTTAAATTATATCAACAAAACATCTTTTGGCCTTTACGGTCGCCGTGGATTGGTAAGTTGTTGCGCACGTTACATTTAAGGTTCTTTCACCCTCACCATGACACACATTTTTTGGAACTGGGAACAGGTGTATTACAAAACAGCACTTAAAGTTAGCAATAAATAAAAAAAATTTACATGGTACAGTGTACTAAAGAACACCTGTAATGAACTGACTCCAAAAACACAGAGGCAGCTAGTATCAAAGAGTGAGAATAACTTTGAATAACAGTTATCAATAAGCTTAAGGAAATTCAGTAATTGAGTTAGTAAACCACCTGTTTAAAATGCAGATTTTTAGCTTAAAAATAAAATTCATATCTTCCCAATACTGTGAATTTTCTCTTCATTATAACTGAGGGAGTAAAGAAATAAATTGCCACCATAAAATGTTTAAACAACAGTCTTCTTTAGTAGAGGAATTAACCCCCGAAACAGATATGACCCCCGCTTTGACTTTTATACCATATCACCAGAGAGCATATTCTCCATACTGTTCTCTATACATTTCCTGTAGTACAGACAAGGAGAATTTGGGTATCAGTCATAGACTCCTTCGATAAGAGGTCAATTTTATTATCCTTATAACCTTTAGCGATACTGAAAGAAGAAATAAGCTGCTAACTCCTCTTAAGGGTTAAAGAGTTAAAAATGTTCAACGCCAGTTAATGAAGTAGCAGTAAATCGATGACACGATCCGTAACACAACTGAGGCTTTAATGAAACTGGTATGACGATAACAGAACGAGCGGGCTAGACACTAAAGGATTAGAACGAAGCGCGCGGCCACGCATGCCTATAACTAGCGTACCACTGTCCCGTACTGGCGTGGTTTCCTTTTCATTTACCCTCGAACTTTATAAACTAGTAGACGAGCTCCATGGGCACATGACAAATACCAAGTTAGATGCAGATAGCTAACAATAATGGATATAGGAATTATATAGAAAATTAATCGAGTTCTATTAAGTAGGGGGTTACATAGTTGGAGTCAATAACTCGGAGTCGAAATCTTAGTTAGAGTTCATGGTGTTCATAACTCAGTTACACTTCATAACAAAGTCATCATATCGTGCAGGACGGCGTTGCACGCGTGTGGATCTGCGATGCGAGGGACAGGTATCAGAGTCATTGCCTGTGGTGGGGGAGTTTAAAACTGGATCCGGGTGGGTGTCTTCGCAGGGCTCATATCGTTCAGTAGGCAGGTTGACATCAGGAATCTCTTGAGTAGCAGGTGTCGAGATGGGGGCCTTCGCCTTCTCGCCGTGGGTGTGGTCGGCCATACGATGTTCGTTCTGCTTAACGATGATTTTTTGGTCATGCAGAGGTATTTGCTGGTTTGAGAATTGATCTGGCTGGGTCCACATCTCTCTAGAGGAAGGGCTACATGAGGGGATGCGCGCGTTGAGGTTGGCTGTGGGTAGTGCGAGTTTCACAAAGACACAGGGCCTTTCAGAGGGTCGGGTCGGAGAAACTCGTTTTCGGTCTCTTGAACCACCCTCTCCAATAGAGAATTCTGAGCATTTCCGACCTCTGTGGTGATTCTGTGATGCTTTAGTTATTGATCTTCAGCTAGCGCCCTGAATCCTGGGGCAAGATCAGTACGTACGACGGCTGACGGTCCATCTAGTGGACGCAGTTGGGCACATAGGCGGATAATAGCGTCTCGTTGGATGTGGTGTCGCTCATCCTCTAACAGAGTCGTGGCCGTGAAAGAAGTTAAGCATTCACGTAGCACTAGTACGAGCTGTCTCGATGGTTTGATAACGTCTGCGGCGAACGAAACGCCAACGGCATCCAGTGGAAGGGAGGTTGACCGCTCCTCCCGCACTTTCGGAGTTTTACGCAAGGCAGCACACTGGTGGCAAGCTTTAGTCACTTGGTCGATGGCCTTGTTTATATCCAGGGCATAGATAGCGCTTTGTGACAGCCTTGAGTTGATTACTGAATGGGTGACTGAGCTGAATGGGTAACGCGGTTAAGAGTCCCTCTAGTACCTGCCGGGGGACAACAGTGCATTCGCGGGTGGGAGCGAGAGGCTCGTATCCCTTAACAACGAGTAAGCCAATCTTTGCGATGGTTACAACATTGAGGTACCTTTTGACATCTCTCATGTTGGTGAGCTTTTTCGAAGGACGCGTTCCCTGTTGTAGATGCATATGCATGCGTCGTAAATCGGGACTTACCGCCTGTGTGGCCAACCAGGCAGTGCGACTAGTGAACGGAAGATGCTTATTGCTACTGAGTATGTCTTGGATTAACGTGCGTCTGATAGCAGAATCCGTGAGCCTTGTTAATACACAGACCTGGCAGGCTTCATCCTTACACGGAGGAGAAATCTGACGGTAGTATTGCAGAGCCAGATACGTATCTTACAGAAGCCTGATAACGGCTCACGGTAGACAGTGCAAAGTTTTTCATAAGCCTGTACGCAAGGTTTGCTGTCGGTCAATATGCAGGCCTTATAATGGACTGTATCAGGTAAAGGCTGAAGTGTTTAGTGGCAATGGCGATTACTAGAACCTCCATCTCACATGGTAACCACGTTAATTGTGAGCCTCGCAGTTTGGCGCTAAAAAATCTGCCAGGCGTAACTTGTCATTACGGCAGTTTAAGTCATTACGGGTGACGTAAAGCATGGCGCCTATTCTGGGTTTGCGGAGTGCTCTGTCTGTAACAATCCACAGGTAATCACTCGGAATGGGGAACGAGATGGTTTAAGCGGTGGAAAGGGCTACCTGAGCCTTGTGGAATGACGCATGGAGGTCACCTGTCCACTGAATCGTCTGTTTAGATTCACGGCCAGCGATAGTGTCGTCAAGGTTTGCGAATAGTGTAAAGCATCCAGGGATGACGCAGGAGAGCACCTTGAAAGCTCTGATGAATGACCTCATTCGGGCTACAGTGCCAGGTTCAGGGCACGAGGCAAGAGTAGCGATGTGATGTGGGCTGGCGCTTAAACTGCCAGAGTTCGATATCCAGATTAGTATCGTTGTGGACTGAGGGCTGACGATCGTTTTGGATGCGGAAAGGCGAAGATCTTATTTGCGCAGGACTTTTTCTTTTCAAGTTCAGCAGTAGTTCATCTGGGGAGTTCCTGCCGCAATACAGGTCGTTTGCGATTTTGGCCACGATGTCTTCCTTCATTAGACCATTGAGCACTCAGCTCATGAGTTCTTCGAGGGCCGTCTCAGAGCCTGGTATGCCCATGGCAGACCACACATATACCTCACTGAGTGTGTTGCTACCACGGACGATTCTGCTATTCTGCTTGGGAAAACGCACAAGCCGCAGTCGAGTCCATTAAAATAAGCTCTCTATGCTTCACTTAAAAAAGTCAATGTGGAAAACTGCGTCAGTCTTAAATCGAAGTATCGGCTCCGTTGTCCATGTTTATGTTGTTTAAGTTAAGTCTTATGTGAACTGCCTCTTCCGCTTTCCTTCTGCACCATTGGTTGTCTCGGTCAATAAACTTTACTGCGTTCCACAGCTGCTTGTGTCCGGTTCCGTTTGCATGTTCTGAAACCGTGGAATTCTGAGTGCATGGTATCTTGTAGACTGCGCCATCTGGCTTGTTTGGGAGCGAGATCTTTTGGTCTGATCAGCCGAGATCTTAGTGTGCTGTCGGACTTGAAGACCACTCCTTTGATGTATGGCAGCACTGCGGTGGACTTGAATTCTGCTGTTTTCCTCTCTAGTGCTGGATTCCTGGTTTCAGTCACCTTCTGTAACAAAGGCGAAGGGTGCCGTTGGCGACGAGAACTGTGGATAGATGTTTCTTCTCCTGGGCTGTTCCTGATGGCTTGGTGATGATGCGTTTAGCCCGGTCATGTAAACATTTGACAATACCGCTTTTACTGATTGTGGATGGTGTGAATCACACGCAAGGTACTGGTCAGTGTGTGTGAGCTTCCTATATACACTTGTGTGTAGTTTACCGTCTGGTACCCTTGTTACGAGCGTGTCGAGAAAGGCGATCTTGTTGTCATTCTTAGTTTGCGGGGAATTAAATTATGCGAAGACGCGTATCTTAGTTTGATCACAAGTTAAAAAAACATTACAACGTTCAACATAACTGCTGCTCACCAGTAACTAAATTAGTGCTGCAAACTTGTTGAACCACCAAAATTTTAACCAATACGGTCGCAGCTTAGAAAAAAAAACATCATCCAGGGGTCACTTTTTCTCGTTCCGTGGATGTCCCTTGAATGAAGGTTCCACATTATTTCATTTTCTAATGGAAATGAAATATTTTGGCGCTGAAAATTAATTTCGTTGTTAGCACTGCTTAAGCTGGGCTGTGGAAAATAAGTGACTGTTGCAGTTCAGATATAGTTGATTTCTGGATGGCAAGCCTTTGGCCATTATCATATCGTCTTCTCTCAATCGTGATCTTCCTTTGTGCTTTAACAGGTAAGTTTTTATGTGCATGACCTCATTTGTATTGAAAATGACTTACGACGGAAATGCTATGATCGTTAACGTTTGCAGTGTGGAAGAGCGATGTGGTTGCAAAATTTCATTTCAAATTTCGTTGCAATATTTTGTGATATGTAGTAAGGGTTTTTCCTTTCATCTGAGTGGATCTTCCACGAATCCGTTGATCGAACATTATGGTAATTAAATTAATTTACCACAATTAAGTTAATTTAACTCAATTTGTTTTAATTCACCTTCCTTGAATCTCTAAAGTTCACATATTTTAGGGAAACCATCAGTTCGTCAAAATGAGGCAATTTCAACATAAAACGGAACCATTTTCTAACAGTGATCTCGAAACCTTTCCGCTGACATCCTCAGAGTTTATTATGCGAATTTAGAAAAAGTTAACTCTATAATGCACTTTAAAAAGATCCCTTTGAATTTCAATTTCGATGGTTGGTATAGGCTCACTGAAGTTTTGAACCTGTATAGGAAACGGAAATTTCATCGCACAGATCTTTAGTATTACAGAAAAAAACTCAACCCATTCCTTCAGTCTTACAGACTAGCCGTAAATGAACGGTTGCAGTCGAATCTAGGGAGCCTAGATATTTTATTTTTCGTGGATCCAAGGGAAAAAGACAAATTGAAGCTAGAGAACCGTGTACACGTAGCGAAAGCAGTAAGTTCAAACTGTCTATGGAAATTAGCGATCGTAACTTGTACCCAGTTTTTTCGAGAGACCCTCGTTTTCGCTGTGGTAATCCGAGTTGTTTTACAGAAATTGAGCCGTTGGGACGGTATCTGTTCGTGTTCTCGAGTTAGCCGCAAAGAATTCAGCGCGAATTAGCCAACGACCTTAACATGGAAGCAACTATAGGAACTCAAATTTCACTTCCACTGTTTTCCTCGCAATAGAAACTGAAAATCGAAAAGAAAATTTACTCAGCAGCTGGTGGTATTTCGGGCTTCTGCTTGTTTCAGGGAATTCCGCTGAAGCACTCTTGAAATTCTAAAAAACATATATAATTTTTATCAGTTAGAATTCCCATACATGTCAATCGTCTTAACCAAGAGTTCTAGTAACAAAGCAAAAGAGTTGTTAATTTCGTGTTTTACAAGCACCTTGCAATGGGTATCTCGATAAACACAACAGGTTGTTTGTTGGAAGCACAGGACATCCGCTCATTCTTCTCAGAATGTTCTTTTCATATATTAATCGGTCAATCATAGAGTCAGATCAAGTGAGATCAAGTCTCCTTTTCTCCTATCCATTTTGGTTCTTCTCCGCTTTTTTATGCCGAGTTGGGGAAGAAAAATGCAAAACAGTTCAAACATGTTCAGCGGTTATTCAGGGTAGCTTAAAGTTTTGGTTACTCTCAGGTTATCCTATAGCCAGCTGATGTCCAACGTATTTACAGAACTCAAATAATGTCGATTGAAATTTAGTCTAGTTTTTTAATTCTCACCCATAAGAACTCCTTACCGTGGGATGGATGTCAAATCGACTATTTAAAAGTCTAATTCAGTGCTTACTCTCTATGTGATGACTTTTTATAAATATATATTACCAACCTTTGTTTGTAGATAGTTTCGTACCACACCGACAAATTGTCCAGGTTTCATTATTTGGAAATGACACGGAAGCATGCGGAGCCATGGAAGCACCATGCCGAACAATAGCAGTGGCAGCATTGCGAGTTGTGTCAGGTGGAACCATTGTCCTTAATGGGAACGGGACAGACCAGCAACCGTTCGACTGTCAGAAACTACTTACGTTGCATTATCGTGGCATTCCGCAAATTACAAGGAACGTAACGATAACAAGTTTAAATTTTACTCGAGCCCATATACAATGCCTGACAGGGTTTTGTTTTAATCGGTCAGACCAAGATCTACGAGTCACTTTAACTGGAATAACATTCTTTGAAACACCCTTGAGATTTATAGACTGTTCTGAAATCACGCTTATCAACTGCACCCATCAGAACGCCACTGAAGCTGTCATTATTAACACTACAGCTAGCTCAATAACAAATGTCACCATTCGAGGTTCTCTCTTTTAAAACAACTCTCTTTGTGTGAAAATACAATTTCTTGGAGGCTCTGACACAGACTTGAAATTCTCTTTAGATATCAAGGACACTAAATTCCTGAACAATGGGATTTTAGATTATTTCGAATCCTTTTACAGGGGTGCTCTTGTATTAACAAGTAATATTTCTCGCACGATTGATCTGTCTATCGTTGTTGAAAAGGTAAAGATAGCTGACAGCGGCGGCCAATTTCTAGCGATCGACCTCCCCACAGCTAGTACGTCAGAGAAGTACAGTGACGTCGTCCTTGAGCGGAACAGCTTCGTTATCTCCCAGAGGAAGTCTCGTAGCCTTTATTATTCAATAGTGAAGAAAGCCAAAGTAACATTTCATCGTCTACAGTGCAAGGATAATGATCAGGTTAGATGTGTAGCAATCTTTGCAAGGAAAAATGCAACACTTTTAGTCAGAGTCCACGAATCCAGTTTTCACAATAATACCGCATACCAATTAGGGAATGGGACATTGTTTGCGGCAATCTTTCGAGTTGTGGGAAGCGAAAGTCATTCTGGAACTGTCATAATTTCCAATACGTCTTTTGTCAAAAATAATCAAACGGCCCTAAGCACAACTCCTAATTTCGACTTGGCTTTAGTCAACGTAACCATGTCTTCTTCACTGAACGGTTTGGGCATCTTCTCCTGGGACCTGTATAATAAAAACAATTTTCATCTAAATGTTACTATCGAAGGCTGCAAATTCCAGAATAACACTCACGACATATATGGTTTATTTAACAACACCATTAACATCGCCTTTCGGGTGAGAAACACACTGTTTGATGGTAAAGAAGTACAGAGGCATGTGAAGACCACTTATGGTATTCGTCTTATTATGCCTCGTTTAGAGAGGACAAATGTTTCTCAAGCAGCAATTGAAATAGAAGACGTGACGTTCAAAAGCAGACCTAGCAATTCGTTTGCGTTCTTCTCCAAGGGTAACAACACGATCAAGATTCGCCGTTGCTTGTTTCAAGAAGGGTTTGGTCTTGAAATAGACGAATGGACGAGAACATATTACAAACACAAGGTCACTGATAGGACCAGCCAAGGGGCACTCATGTTCTTTTTCGATACGGATGAAATAGAGAACAGAGGATGTGTCGATAATGGTGTGACAAACGATACCCATCGCACATGGAAATACTCCAGTCACGTCTTGCTCGAGGACACTACGTTTCAAAATAACCTTGGACACATGGCAGGAGCTGTTCAGATCATCAATAGCTATGTTAAATTTCGAAGATGCAAGTTCATTAACAACTTTGCTGCGAGTGACAGAGGACAGATTTATGTTGGACACGGAAGCGCCAAAGTTGAGTTGAACAGTTGCGTGTTCAAACGTACGAAGCTAGGAGAGGAATTCCAAGGGATTGCGTTTCGTTACAGAAGATTTTTGTTTTCAGAGAGTGGAGGCCCGATAAAATACTCAACACCTCTTTTCACTCCGATATGGGACACAGGTCCGAGCGGGGATCTGTTATACAAATAACATCCGGAGGCTACTTCGAGATGGATTCTAGCTCAACAATCCAATGTGCAGTTGGCAGCCAACTCTACTTCTCCAATTTCTCTCATTTTATTTACGACGAAGGAAATGACAGACACTTTTGTCGAGTAAATTTAACAACTGAGATATTAAGTTGCAGAATGTGTTCCTCTAAAATGTACAGTCTTCAACGTGGCTTCTCTAAAGGACTAAAAGTCAATAAAGGCTTCAGATGTCAAAACTGTCCATTTGGTGCCCACTGCAGTGGACCCAACAACATTGTGGCAAAGCCCAATTTCTGGGGCTACAAAATCACCAATGCTAGTAACATTTCATCCTTAAAATTCGTACCTTGTCCATGGGAGTATTGTCATCCTCAACGCAAAGATTTATATCACGGTAATGATTACAACAGTTGCCATGGCTTTAGGTCTGGTATCCTGTGTGGAAGATGTGCCACAGGATACTCAGAAACGCTTTTCTCGTCAGAATGTCGACAATCCCACAAATGCAGATGGAATTATCTTTGGATTCTTATGGGACTTTACATCGTACTGTTTACCATTTATCTATTGAAGAAGCCTCCGCTCGTTCTGTATTTGAAACGTCAAATTCTGTGGTTCAAAACAGATCGACAGTCCCCTTTCGAGATGGAGGGACGTTCATCTCTGCACGAAGCTGAAGAACCGGAGTATGGTTATATGAGGATCGTCTTTTATTTTTACCAAGTTGCAGAGTTGCTTCTCACTGAATCATTGGAGAACACATTGGCCAATGTTCCCTATATTTCCACCTTAGTTGCTGCGTTTAACTTTCAAGTCCACGTTTTGGACGAAAACCTCGGCTGCCCATTTGCCGGCCTCACAGCAGTGACCAAAGAGCTGTTCTTATCTTCCCTCGTTTTTGCTGCTATTGCGCAAGTTTTCATCGTTTACTGTCTTCACAGGTCGCTGAATCTGGTAATGGGAAAGGGAAGACCATCATTTACTCATTACGTCGCGGTTGCAGTAGAGATTTTGTTGCTAGGCTACGAGCGTCTGGCAGAAACATCTCTTACGCTCATGCATTGTGTTCCCATCGGCTCCAAATGGCGCCTCAACATCGATGGCAACATCGTTTGCTGGCAATGGTGGCAGTATGGTCTCTTGGCATATACTGTTATATTTGTGGTCCCGTTTGTCGGCGTTCTGTATTGTATAGAGTTTGTTGGCGCTTGCATTGTTCCCCTTCCGTTTCTCGTTCGCTGGCTCCTCAAAAGTGTATGCAGCAGACAGAACCGCAGAAAAGCTCAAGTGCGCCATGAATGCAGCGACGAAATATCAGAGATATTGCACGGTCCCTTCCGCCCGCCACGTGAAAATGATAACGGCACTCTCTACTGGGAAAGTGTTTTGATAGGTAGCCGGCTCGTTCTTCTGACATTCCGCGCCTTCATTCCAAATTCCATGATCTGCTTCGTCTGCTTGTCCGTGGCCTGTAATCTGATGTTAGTCCATCATCTCGTCATGAAGCCCTTCCGTCACCCAACTGCAGACAAACTCGGAGCGTTGTCCTTGATCTCGTTAACCTGTATAGCTGTAATCAACCTTACAGCGGCCACTCTTTCTTCTTCTGCCACCAAGCACGAGGGACCCAACAAGCATGCTATGGTGGTGCTTCGATGGATCTTGGTCGCCTTCCTCTGCTCATTTCCTGCGGTGGCTGCTTTCCTTGTCCTTTTTGCACTTCTGTCACAACTGGCCCGTCTTGCGTTATTCCTCAAAAGAAAGATAAGCTCATTTTTTTACCTGATAAAATTTCATTACAAGTTTATAGACGAGAACACCGCTTTGCTGACTGACTGATTAGGAAGATCAATGTAAGTTTCTGAGAATCTCCGCACCTACCCCTACCTTAACCCAAAAACAGTCAACTGATTACAAGTTAGAGTTGATGCTGGGTCGCGGGGGGGAGGGATGGTGCGTAGCCGCTCAGATACTGCTATGGATCCGATAAGGACAGAGGAACGAAGCAGGAGGTTCATGGAGCTTTTTGTGAACATTTTATAATGCGTCTCATTACGGATTCCAGAACAACGCTACATTTTATAATTGTAAAAGTTAACGAGAGTTAGATAACCGTTTAAGTTAATCGTTAAAAAGTATGTCATTTCAAGGAACGTCTGGTTAAAGGATGTATATCACTCACTAACCCTTTAACTCCCATGAGTGACCAAGAAAGAATTTCTCCTTACAATATTAATGCAATATCAACCAGATAAGTGATGAGAATAAAGAAAAATATCAATTTGGGAATAATTAGGTGCTCCAATACTAAATTCTCTGAACCAACATTATTAAAAATGTATGATTGACAGTAAGGAGAATTACAAATTCGATCTGGGAGTTAAGGAGTTAATTAACTCTTTTACCTCCCAGAGGTGATTAATAAGAAACAGAATATCCAGACAGGTAATGAGAAAATGTAAACTTATCAGGTAAAAGTTGTTTTCTTGACTTAAAACCAAATTATCAAAAGCAATTTACAAACTGTTTCCCTTCAATGATTTTAGGTAATGATGGAGCACTTTTCGACCGAGTGTCATGAAACCAAAACTAAAGTAATCACACAAGCAATTCAATAGAAAGGAAAGTATCACTTTTAGCTCACAAGGAACTAAAAGAAAAGAGATGCAAACTGATTGAAGTGCAGGGAAATGTGAGTGACCAAGTCATGAGTGGTTTAAGCTTTAAATCTGATTGGTGAACTAAATTGAATTGAACCTATCACTGTATGACATAAAGCTAAACTAAAGCATCAAGATCACTTTCAAAACTTTTAAGTTTAAAAGAGAACATTGTTCTCATGGAAATTGAATGCTAGTAGAATGAAAATCATATCAGTGCACAATACTCATAACATCACCATCATAAAAAAACAAAATAATACATAACGAAGTATTTTATTTCATGGTAATTTCATAATATTAATTCAGTTAAAAACCTAAATTGGCCACCGTAAAGAATTTAAAAGCTGATGATTTGAGTGTTGGCCCTTCATCATAGCAAATAATGAAGGTCTAACACTCAAAAATATCAGCTTTGACACTCTTTATGGTGGCCAATTTATATAATCAACCCAGTCAATAACACCAAATTACCCTATTATACTCTCCCACTCATGCAACACCACAGTTTCTTTCTACATTTACCCAATTTTTTTTTTAGTTCAAGCTTGTTGACCCCCTAACCCCTAGCAGAAACTTTTATCTATTTTATCTTTACAGTAATATTGCTAAATAAAACTTCAAAGTCATGGGAATAAATGAAAATTTAATGATCACCAACAGACACTCTTGATTATTGAGAACAAGTCTGTAAGAATCAAACATCTTGGGAAATGAAAATTTTCAACCCCCCTTCAAATTTTGCATGTAGTTAGGCACTCAGGGGGGATGCACAAAAATGCCCTTTTTAGAAGTTGCAGCACTCTTGTTGCCATGGTAATAACGGTTGCTTGTTCGAGGCATGGGGCCTCATTTTCATACAAAAACGTCACAAAAAAAAGTGAAATGTTTATTTCTCTATCTCAAGCTAAATACAACATTACAAATTGGCACTTCTACCATACATAGTAACATCATTCATCTTCAATTTGATACATTCAATTTTCCCTGGGAATGAATGTGAATACACTAATAGATTATTTATCTCGGTAAAGTTTCAGTCATTTTTGTTGTCGGGTAAAACAGGGAAAACGTTTATCTGAATTTCTCCAAAAGTACGCCGATTCTGGAACTGAAATTACCCACCTAGCTGGTTATAATATTCTAGTTTTTAAATCTGTAAAAATCTCTGCGGGCCTGCCTCTACTTTTTATAGGGGCAATCCGCGAAAAAAGCTCAAAATCAGATATTGCATAATTTGGCGATGTTTACATCTAATGTTCTCAACAACAAACGTTTCAGACAGATGAAACGTGCGAGGCTTTGAAAGAATGTTATCTTATGAGCAATATCCCGAAGAGAAATCTCGCCTCTGGTTGTCATCTTTTAAAAAAAATTGATCAACCTTCATGGAGGACTACTCGACGTAACTACAAATATATACCTCAAATCGTGTGCATATCATCCAAGATTCCGAGTGCTGCTACTTCTTTCATGGGAATTTAAGCAATCCGAAATCCTGTGATGATACACTGTTATACTTGTATGTCATTTGAAACATGTTGAAGTCGGCTGACCTACATGAAACTATCCTCACACCGGTCAGTTGTCATAAACATGTGCGTTATCACGATGGCGTGACGCTGTATTTCTCCGTGAAGTTTCCATCGGTCGCTCCAAAGAAGACGAGAAATGGATATTTTTCATATATGTCAACAGATTTCCGCTTTCTGAAGTAAAAACAACCAAAAAAAAAGAGGAAAACTTCGATTGAACGCTCGTAGACACCGAGAATCTGAGAGTATAAATCGTAACTTGTCAGCGGCAGTACTACATGTAAAACCCAGTTGCAACAGTAGCAATTTGAACGACATAGGCATCTCCTTACAAAGAGCAGATTAATCCATGGTTAATATGTAATCTGGATTGCTTTATGTCCTTCAGGAAAAAGAACAGCGATTTCATAACCTTAATTTTCCATACTTTTCTCCCGGATATCTTTTACAGGCTTAAAGAAAGATGAATATAACGCAATCTCCCGGTGATTTACACGAGAGGAAGTCAAAGATCCCTTTAATTTTCCCCTGAGGTGGCCGGCTTACCAGGAAGAAAAAGGAGATCGTTCGGTCCAATAACGTTAGTCTGTAGAGATTATCAAGCTAATAACTGAGAAGATTGTGCCCTTTGGTTCATCAGTGACAGCATTAATTATTTCAAATCCGTATTTCTCGGTCCAAGCGACACCAAAAATAGTTCCTTTGTAATTTTGTAAGCACTTTCTATAGCATTTTATTGTCAGGGGAAATAAATCTCAAAGTTCAAAGTCAATATAACGTTCGAGCACGTGAAAGGCTCCCTGGAAAAAGCTAAATTTTTGGAACTTGATTGGGATGAAATCCCTGTTCCGTTTGCTGTACAGCAGGGATACTGAGTAGTTCAAAATCTCCACTTTGTGATGATTTTCGCGCGAGTCGTACAAATTGCTATTGTGGCGACTGGGTTTTACATGATGTACTACCGCTGACAAGTTACGATTTCTGCTCTCAGATTCTCAGGGTGAACGAGCGTTCAATCGAGGTTGTCTTCTTTTTTTTTGGTTATTTTTATTTAGAATGCGCGGAAATCTGCTGATATATCGAAAAATGTCCATTTCTCGTCTTCTTTGGGGCGACCGATGGAAACTTCATGGAGAAATACAGCGTCACGCCATCGTGACAACATACATGTTTATGACAAATGACCGGTGTGAGGATAGTTTTGTATAAATCAGCCGACTTCAACATGTTGTAAATGACATACAAGTATTACAGTGTATCTTCAGAGGACTTCGGATCGCTGGAATTCCCATGAAAAAGGGTGCAGAACTCGGAATCTGGATGATATGCACACGATTTGAAGTATATGTTTGTAGTTACGTCGAGTAGTCCTCCATGAAGGTTGATGACAACCAGAGGCGAGATTTCTCTTCGGGATATTGCTCATTAGATAACATTCTTTCAAATCCTTGCATATTTCATTTTTCTGAACCATTTGTTGTTGAGAACATTAGATGTAAACATCGCCAAATTATGCAATATCTGATTTTTGAGCTTCGTTCGCGAACTGCCCCCTATAAAAAGTAGAGGCAGGCCCGCAGAGATTTTTACAGATTTAAAAACTAGAATATTATAACCAGCTAGATGGGTAGTTTTAGTTCCAGAATCGGTGTACTTTTGGAGAAATTCAGATAAACGTTTTCCCTGTTTTACCCGACAACAAAAATGACCGAAACTGTACCAAGATAATTAATCTATTGGTGTGTTCACATTCACTCCCAGGGAAAATTGAATGTATCAAATTGAAGATGAATGATGTTACTATGTATGGTAGAAGTGCCAATTTGTAATGTCGTATTTAGCTTGAGATAGAGAAATAAACATTTCACTCTTTTTTTGCGACGTTTTTGTATGAAAGTAAGGCTCCAGGCCTCGAACAAGCAACCGTTGTTACCATGGCAACAAAAGTGCTGCGACCTTTAAAAAGGGTTTTTTGCGCATCCCCCCTGAACGCCTAACTACATGCAAAATTTGAAGGGGGGTTGAAAATTTTCATTTCCCAAGATGTTTGATTCTTATAGAGACTTGTTCTTAAACAAATTCTTCTAGTCAGCATCTTATAAATTGTATAGCATGGAGAAGACACATTCCGATATTAAGGTGTAAAGTGGGTAGGGCTGGAAAGTAAGTAAACGGCATGCACTGTTCCTGTGCAAGTCATGCTTAACCCTTAGTTACTTTTTTGGGTTCAAGGTTAATGTAAAAATTAGATTTTACATTACAACATCAAAACATCTTTTGGCCTTTACGGTTGCCGTAGATTGGTAAATTGTTGCGCACGTTACATTGAAGATTCTTTAACCCTCACCATGACACATATTTTTTGGAACTGGGAACAGGTGTATTACAAAAAAAACAGCACTTAAAGCTAGCAATAAATAAAAAAGTTTACATGCTACAGTGTGCTAAAGAACACCTGTAATGGACTGACTTCAAGTACACAGAGGCTGCTAGTTTGAAAGAGTGAGAATGACTTTGAATAACAGTTATCAAATGAGCTTAAGGATATTCAGTAATTGAGTTAGTAAACCACCTGTTTAAAATGCAGATTTTTAGCTTAAAATTAAAATTCATATCTCCCCAATACTGTGAATTTTCTCTATATTATAACTGAGGGAGTTAAGAGATAAATTGCCACCATAAAAATTTTAAACAACAGTTTTCTTTAGTAGAGGAATTAACCCCCGAAACAGATATGACCCCCTCTTTGACCTTTTATACCATATCACCAGAGAGCATATTCTCCATACTGTTCTCTATACATTTCCTGTAGTACAGACAAGGAGAATTTGGGTATCAGTCATAAACTCCTTCGATAAGAGGTCAATTTTATTATCCCTATAACCTTTAGCGATACTGAAAGAAGAAATAAGCTGCTAACTCCTCTTAAGGGTTAAAGAGTTAAAAATGTTCAACGCCAGTTAATGAAGTAGCAGTAAATCGATGACACGATCCGTAACACAACTGAGGCTTTAATAAAACTGGTATGACGATAACAGAACGAGCGGGCTGCAGACACTAAAGGATTAGAACGAAGCGCGCGGCCACGCATGCCTATAACTAGCGTACCACTGTCCCGTACTGGCGTGGTTTCCTTTTCATTTACCCTCGAACTCTGTAAACTAGTAGACGAGCTCCATGGGCACATGACAAATACCAAGTTAGATGCAGATAGCTAACAGTAATGGATATAGGAATTATATAGAAAATTAATCGAGTTCTATTAAGTAGGGGGTTACATAGTTGGAGTCGATAACTCGGAGTCGAAATCTTAGTTAGAGTTCATGGTGTCTATAACTCAGTTACACTTCATAACAAAGTCATCATATCGTGCGGGACGGCGTTGCATGCGTGTGGATCTGCGGTGCGAGGGACAGGTATCAGAGTCATTGCCTGTGGTGGGGGAGTTTAAAACTGGATCCGGGTGGGTGTCTTCGCAGGGCTCATATCATTCAGTAGGAAGGTTGACATCAGGAACCTCTTGAGTAGCAGATGTCGAGATGGGGGCCTTCGCCTTTTCGCCGTGGGTGTGGTTGGCGATACGATGTTCGTTCTGCTTAACGATGATGCTTTGGTCATGCAGAGGTATTTGCTGGTTTGAGAATTGATCTGGCTGTGTCCACATCTCTCTAGAGGAAAGGCCACGTCAGCGGATGCGTGCGTTGAGGTTGGCTGTGGCTACTGCGAGTCTCACAAAGACACGGGCCCTCCTAGGAGGTCGGATCGAAGAAACTCGTTTTCGATCTCTTGAACCACCCTCTCCAATACAGGATTCTTAGCATTCCCGACCTCTATGGTGATTCTGTGATGCTTTAGTTGTTGATCTTCAGCTAGCGCCTTGAATCCTGAGGCAAGATCAGTACGTACGACGGCTGGCGGTCCATCTAGTGGACTCAGTTGGGCACATAGGCGGATAATAGCGTCGCATAGTGCGTGGTGTCGCTCATCCTCTAACAGAGTCGTGGCAGTGAAAGAAGTTACGCATTCACGTAGCACTAGTACGAGGTGTCTCGATGGTTTGATAACGTCTGCGGCGAACGAAACGCCAACGGCATCCGGTGGAAGGGAGGTTGACTGCTCCTCCCGCACTTTCGGAGTTTTACGCAAGGCAGCACACTGTTGGCAAGCTTTAGACACTTGGTCGATGGCCTAATTTATATCCAGGGCATACAGATAGTGCTTTGTGACAGACTTGAGTTGATTACTGGATGAGTGACTGAACTTAATGTATAACCCGGTAAAGAGTCCCTCTAGTACATGCCGAAGGAAAACAATGCATTCGCAGGTGGAAGCGAGAGTCTCGTTTCGCCTAACAACGAGTAAGCCAACCTTTGCGATGGTTGCAACATTGAGGTACCTTTTGAAATCTCTCATGTTGGTGAGCTTTTTCGAAGGACGCGTTCCCTGTTGTAGATGCATATGCATGCGTCGTAAATCGAGACTTTCCGCCTGTGTGGCCAACCAGGCAGTGCGACTGGTGAACGGAAGATGCTCATTGCCACTGAGTACGTCTTAGATTAACGTGAGTCCGATAACAGCATCCTTGGTGATCCTTGTTAAGACAAAGACCTGGCAGGCTTCATCCTCACACGTAGGAGAAATCTGACGGTAGTATTGCAGAGCCAGATAAGTATCTTACAGAAGCCTGTTAACGGCTCACGGTAGACAGAAAGGTAGATACCCGGGGGCTCGCTGAGAATTCTCCTCTGCAAAGCTTTTTCATAAGCCTGCACGCAAGATTTGCTGTCGGTCAATATGCAGGCATTATAATGGGACTGTATCAGGTATAGGCTGAAGTGTTTAGTGGCGATGGCGATTGTTAGAACTTCCATCTCACATGGTAACCACGTTAATTGTGAGCCTCGCAGTTTGGCGCTAAAAAATCTGCCAGGCGTAACTTGTCATTACGGCAGTTTAAGTCATTACGGGTGACGTAAAGCATGGCGCCTATTCCAGGTTTGCGGAGTGCTCTGTCTGTTACAATCCACAGGTAATCACTCGGAATGGGGAGCGAGATGGTTTAAGCGGTGGAAAGGGCTACCTGAGCCTTGTGGAATGACGCATGGAGGTCACCTGTCCACTGCAGCGTCTATTTAGATTCACGGCCAGCGATAGTGTCGTCAAGGTTTGCGAGTAATATAAAGCATCCAGGGATGACGCAGGAGAGCACCTTGAAAGCTCTGATGAATGACCTCATTCTCGGGCTACAGTGCCAGGTTCAGGGCACGAGGCAAGAGTAGCGATGTGATGTGGGCTGGCACGTAAACTGCCAGAGTTCGATATCCAGCTTGGTATCATTGTGGACTGAGGGTTGACGATCGTTTTGGATGCGGAAAGGCGAAGATCTTATTTGCGCAGGGCTTGTAAGACTTTCTTCAAGTTCAGCAGGAGTTCATCTGTGGAGTTTCTGCCGCAATACAGGTCGTCTACGATTTTGGTTACGATGCCTTCCTTCAATAGGTCACCAAGCACTCGGCTCATGAGTTCTTCGAGGGCCGCCTTAGAGCCTGGCATGCCCATGGCAGACCGCACATATACCTCACTGAGTGTGTTGCTACCGCGGAAGGTTCTGCCAACCTGCTTGGGACGACGCACAAGCCGCAGTCGACCCCATTAAAATACGCTCTCTATGCTTCACTTAAAGAAGTCACTGTGGAAAACTGCGTCAGTCTTAAATCAAAGTATCGATTTTGAAGTTTCCGGTATTTCGGCTCCGTTGTCCCTGTTTATGTTGTTCGGGTTAAGTCTTATGTGAACTGCTTCTTTCGCTTTCTTTGTGTACCAATGGTTGTCTCAGTCAATAAACTTTATTTCGTTCCACAGCGGCTTGTGTCCGGTTCCGTTAACATGTTCTGAAACCGCGGAATTCTGAGTGCGTGCGAGTCGTATATCCCTGTCGTGTTCTTTCGTTCTTTTTTGCATGAGTCGTCCCGTTTCTCCGGTGTAGACTTTGCCGCATGCGCATGGTATCTTGTAGACTACGCCATCTGGCTTGTTTGGGAGCGAGATCTTTTGGTCTAACTAGTCGAGATCTTAGTCTGCTGTCGGACTCGAAGACCACTCCTTTGATGTATGGCAGCACTGCGGTGGACTTGAATTCTGCTGTTTTCCTCCCTAGTGCTGAATTCCTGGTTTCAGTCACCTTCTGTAACAAAGGCGAAGGGTAGCCGTTGGCGACGAGAACTGTGGATAGATGTTTCTTCTCCTGGGCTGTTCCTGATGGCTTGGTGATGATGCGTTTAGCCCGGTCATGTAAACATTTGACAATACCGCGTTTTACTGATTGTGGATGGTGTGAATCATACGCGAGGTACTGGTCAGTGTGTGTGGGCTTTCTATATACACTTGTGTGTAGTTTACCGTCTGGTTCCCTCGTTACGAGGGTGTCGAGAAAGGCGATATTTGTTGTCATTCTTAGTTTGCGGGGAATTAAATTATGCGAAGATGCCTATCTTAGTTTGACCATAAGTTAGAAAAACATTACAACGTTCAACATAACTGCTGCTTACCAGTAACTAAATTAGTGCTGCAAACTTGTTGAACCACCAAAATTTTAGTAGTTTCCATACCGACCAATACGGTCACAGCTTAGAAAAAAAAACATCATTCAGGGGTCAATTTTTCTTGTCCCGTGGGTGTCCCTTGAATGAAGGTTCCACATTATTTCATTTTCTAAGGGAATTGAAATATTTTGACACTGAAAACGTCCTTGTTAGTACTACTTGAGCAGGGCTGTGGAAAATAAGTGACTGTTGCAGTTCAGATAAAGTTGATTTCTCGATGGCAGGCCTTTGGCCGTTATCGTATCTTCTCCTGTTAGTCATGATCATCCTTTGTGCTTTAACAGGTAAGTTTTTATGTGCATGACCTCATTTGTATTAAAAATGACTTACGACGGAAATGCTATGATCGTTAACGTCTGCGGTGTGGAAGAGCGATGTGGTTGCAAAATTTTATTTCAAATTTCGGTGTAATATTTTGTGATATGTTGTAAGGGTTTTTCCTTTCATCTGAGTGGATCTTCTACAAATCTGTTGATCGAACATTATGGTAATTAAATAAATTTACCACAAGTAACTTAACTTAACTTGTTTTAAATTCACCTTTCTCTGGATTTTTAAAGATGACACATTTTAAGGAAACCATCAGTTTGTCAAAATTAGGCAATTTCAACATAAAACGGAACCATTTTCTAACAGTGATCTCGAAACCTTTCCGCTTACATCCTCAGAGTTTATTATGCGAATTTAGAAAAAGTTAACTCTATAATGCACTTTAAAAAGATCACTTTGAATTTCAATTTCGATGGTTGGTATAGGCTCACTGAAGTTTTGAACCTGTATAGGAAACGGAAATTTCATCGCACAGATCTTTAGTATTACTGAAAAAAACTCAACCCATTCCTTCAGTCTTAAAGACGAGCCGTAAATGAACGATTGCGGTCGAATCTAGTGAGCCTAGATATTTTAGTTTTCGTGGATCCAAGGGAAAAAGACAAATTGAAGCTAGAGAACCGTGTACACGTAGCGAAAGCAGTAAGTTCAAACTGTCTATGGAAATTAGCGATCGTAACTCGTACCCAGTTTTTCCGAGAGGCCCTCGTTTTCGCTGTGGTAATCTGAGTTATTTTATAGAAATTGAGCCGTTGCGACGGTATCTGTTTGTGTTCTCGAGTTAGCCGCAAAGAATTCAGCGCGAATTAACCAACGACCGTAACTTGGAAGCAACTATAGGAACTTAAATTTCACTTCGACTGTTTTCCTCGCAATAGAAACTGAAAATCGAAAAGGAAATTTACTCAGCAGCGGGTGGTGTTTCAGGGACTTCCGCTGAAGCACCCTTGGAATTCTAAAAAACATATGTATTTTTTTATCAGTTAGAATTCCCATACATGTCAATCGTCTTGACCAAGAGTTCTAGCAACAAAGCAATAGAGTTGTCTCGTAATTTACAAGCACCTCTTAAAGGGTATCTCGGTAAACATAACAGTTTGTTTGTTGGAAACACAGGACATCCGCTCATTCTTCTCAGAATGTACTCTTTTATGTTTTAATCGGTCAGTCATAGAGTCAGATCAAGTGAGATCAAGTCTCCTTTTCTCCTATCCATTTTGGTTCTTCTCCGCTTTTTCTCTTTGCCGAGTTGCGGAAGAAAAATGCAAAACAGTTCAAACGTGTTCAGCGGTTATTCAAGGTAGAGCTTAGAGTTTTGGTTACCCTTTGGTTACACTATAGCCAGCTGATTTCCAAAGTATTACCGAACTCAAATAATGTCGATTGAAATTAGTCTTAGTTTTTTAATTCTCACTCATTAGAACTCCTTACTGTGGGATGGATGCCAAATCGACTTTTTAAAAGTCTAATTAAGTGCTTACTCTCTTTGTGATGACTTTTTATAAATGTGTATCACCAACCTTTGTTTGTAGATAGTTTCGCAACACACCGACAAATTGTCCAAGTTTCATTATTTGGAAATGACACGGAGGCATGCGGTGCCATGGAAGCACCATGCCGAACAATAGCAGTGGCAGCATTGCGAGTTGCGTCAGGTGGAACTATTGTCCTTAATGGGAACGGAACAGACCAGCAACCGTTCGACTGTAAAAAAATACTTACGTTGCATTATCGTGGCATCCTGCAAATTACAAGGAACGTAACAATAACTAGTTTAAACTTTACTCGAGCCCACATACGATGCCTGACAGGGTTTTGTTTCAATCGGTCAGACCAAGATCTACGAGTCACTTTAGCTGGAATAACATTCTTTGAAACACCCCTGAGATTTATAGACTGTTCTGAAATCACGCTTATCAACTGCACCCATCAGAACGCCACTGAAGCTGTCATTATTAACACTACAGCTAGCTCAATAGCAAATGTCACCATTCGAGGTTCTCTCTTTCAAAACAACTCTCGCCATTGTGTGAACATACAATTTTCTGGAGGCTCTGAGAAAGTCTTGAAATTCTCTTTAGATATCAAGGACACTAACTTCCTGAACAATGGGATTTTAGATTATTTCAAAAGGGAAGCTCTTGTATTAACAAGTAATATTTCTCGCAAGATTGATCTGTCTGTAGCTGTTGAAAAGGTAAAAGTAGCTGACAGCAGCGGCCAATTTCTAGCGATCAACCTCCCCACAGCTAGTACGTCAGAGAAGTACGATGACTTCGTCCTTGAGCGGAACAACTTCGTTAACTCTCAGAGGAAGTCTCGTAGCCTTTACTTTTCAACAGTGCAGAAAGCCAAAGTAACATTTCATCGTCTACAGTGCAAGGATAATGATCAGGTTAGGTGTGTAACAATCTTTGCAAGGAAAAATGCAACACTTTTAGTCAGAGTCCATGAATCCAGTTTTCACAATAACAGTGCATACCAATTAGGGAATGCGACATTGTTTGCGGCAATCTTTCGAGTTGTGGGAAGCGAAGGTCATTCGGGAACTGTCATAATTTCTAATACGTCTTTTGTCAAAAATAATAAAACGGCCCTAAGCACAACTCCTAATTTTTACTTGGCTTTAGTCAACGTAACCATTTCTTCTTCACTGAACGGTTTGGGCATCTTCTCCTGGGACCCGCAAAATAAAAACAATTTTCATCTAAATGTTATTATCGAAGGCTGCAAATTCCAGAATAACACCCACGACATATATGGTTTATTTAACAACACCATCAATGTCTCCTTTCGGGTGAGCAACACACTGTTTGACGGTAAAGAAGTACAGAGGCACGTGAACACCACTTTTGGTATTCGTCTTATCATACCTCGTTTAAAGAGGACAAATGTTTCTCAAGCAGCAATTGAAATAGAAGATGTGACCTTCAAAAGTAGACCTAGCAATTCGTTTGCGTTCTTCTCCAAGGGTAACAATACGATCAAGATTCGCCGTTGCTTGTTTCGAGACGGGTTTGGTCTTGAAATAGACGAATGGACGAGAACATATTACAAACACATTGTCACTGATAGGACCAGCCAAGGGGCACTCATGTTCCTTTTCGATACGGATGAAATAGAGAACAGAGGATGTGTCGATATTGGTGTGACAAACAATACCCATCGCACGTGGAAATACTTCAGTCACGTCTTGCTCGAGGACACCTCGTTTCAAAATAACCTTGGACACAAGGCAGGGGCTGTTCAGATCATCAATAGCTATGTCAAATTTCGAAGATGCGAGTTCATTAACAACTTTGCCGCGCGTGACACAGGACAGATTTATGTTGGACACGGAAGCGCCAAAGTTGAGTTGAACAGCTGCGTGTTCAAACGGACGAAGCTAGGAGAGGAATTCCGAGGGATTGCGTTTCGTCAAAGAAGATTTTTGTATTCAGAGAGTGGAGGCCCGATAAAAATACTCAACACCTCTTTCCACTCCGATATTGGCCATAGGTCCAAACGGGGACCTGTTATACAAATAACATCCGGAGGCTACTTCGAGATGGACTCTAGCTCAACAGTCCAATGTGCAGTTGGCAGCGGACTCTACTTCTCCAATTTCTCTCATTTTATTTACGAAGAAGGAGATAACAGACACTTTTGTCGAATAAATTTAACATCTGAGATACTCAGTTGCATAATGTGTGCCCCTAAAATGTACAGTCTTCAACGTGGCTTTTCCAGAGGACTAGAAGTCAGCAAAGGCTTCAGATGTCAAAACTGTCCATTTGGTGCCCACTGCAGTGGACCCAACAACATTCTGGCAAAGCCCAATTTCTGGGGCTACAAAATCACCAATGCTAGTAACATTTCATCCTTAAAATTCGTACCTTGTCCATGGGAGTATTGTCGTCCTCAACGCCAAGATTTATATCAGGGTAATGATTACAATAGTTGCCATGGCTTTAGGTCTGGTATCCTGTGTGGTAGATGTGCTACAGGATACTCAGAAACGCTTTTCTCGTCAGAATGTCGACAATCCCACAAATGCAGATGGAATTATCTTTGGATTCTTATGGGACTTTACACCGTATTGTTTACCATTTATCTATTGAAGAAGCCTCCGCTGGTTCTGTATTTGAAACGTCAAATTCTGTGGTTCAAAACAGATGGACAGACCCCTTTCGAGATGGAGGGACGTTCATCTCTGCACAAAGCTGAAGAACCGGAGTATGGTTATATAAGGATCTTCTTTTATTTTTACCAAGTTGCAGAGTTGCTTCTCACTGAATCATTGGAGAACACATTGGCCAATGTTCCCTATATTTCCACCTTAGTTGCCGCGTTTAACTTTCAAGTCCACGTTTTGGACGAAAACCTCGGCTGCCCATTTGCCGGCCTCACAGCAGTGACCAAAGAGCTGTTCTTATCTTCCCTCGTTTTCGCTGCTATTGCGCAAGTTTTCATCATTTACTTCCTTCACAGGTCGCTGAATCTGGTAATGGGAAAGGGAAGACCATCATTCACTCATTACGTCGCGGTTGCAGTAGAGATTTTGTTACTGGGCTACGAGCGTTTGGCAGAAACATCTCTTAAACTCATGCAGTGTGTTCCCATCGGCTCCAAATGGCGCCTCAACATCGATGGCAACATCGTTTGCTGGCAATGGTGGCAGCATGGTCTCTTGGCATATATTGTAATATTTGTGGTCCCGTTTGTCGGCGTTCTGTATTGGGGTTCTGGTCAGCTCTACGCCAAGACAATTACATGGAAAGAGTTTGTTGGCGCTTGCATTGTTCCCCTTCCGTTTCTCGTTCGCTGGCTCCTCAAAAGTGTATGCAGCAGACAGAACCGCAGAAAAGCTCAAGTGCGCCATGAATGCAGCGACGAAATATCAGAGATATTGCTCGGTCCCTTCCGCCCGCCACGCGAAAATGATCGCGGCACTCTCTACTGGGAAAGTGTTTTGATAGGCAGCCGGCTCGTTCTTCTGACATTCCGCGCCTTCATTCCAAATTCCATGATCTGCTTCCTCTGCTTGTCCGCGGCCTGTATTCTGATGTTAGTCCATCATCTCGTCATGAAACCCTTCCGTCACCCAACTGCAGACAAACTCGGAGCGTTGTCTTTGATCACGTTGGCCTTCATAGCTGTGATCAACCTTACAGCGGCTACTTTTTCCTCTTCTGCCACCAAACCTGAGGGACCTGACAAGCATGTTATGGTGGTGCTTCGATGGATCTTGGTCGCCTTCCTCTGCTCATTTCCTGCGCTGGCTGTTCTCCTTGTCCTTTTTGCACTTCTGTCACAACTGGCCCGTCTTGCGTTGTTCCTCAAAAGGAAGATATGCTCATTTTTTTGCCTGATAAAATTTCATTACGAGTTTCTAGACGAGAGCACCGCTTTGCTTACTGACTGATAAGGAGGATCAATGTCAGTTTCTGAGAAACTCCGCACCTACCCCTCCCTTAACCCAAAAACAGTCAACCGATTACAAGTTAGAGTTGATGCTGGGTTAGGGGAGAGGCTGATGCGTAGTCGCTCAGATACTGCTATTGATCCGATAGGGACAGAGGAAGGAAGCGGGAGGTTCTTGGAGCCTTTAGTGAACGTTTTAAAATGCGTCTCACTACGGATTCCAGAACAACACTACATTTTATAATCGTAAAAGTTAAACAAGAGTTAGATAACCGTTTAAGTTAAACGTTTAAAAGTATGTCATTTTAAGGAACGTGTGGTTAAAGGATGTATTTCACTCGTTAACCCTTTAACTACCATGAGTGACCAAGACAGAAATTCTCCTTACATTATCAATGCAATAACAACCAGATAAGTGATGAAAATAAAAAGTATCAATTTGGGGATAATTTGTTGGTCTAATACTAAATTCTCTGAACCAACATTATAAGAATTGTATGGTTGATAGTAAGGAGAATTACAAATTTGATCTGGGAGTTGAAGGGTTAATTAACTCTCTTACCTCCCAGAGGTGATTAGTAAGTGACAAAATATCCAGACAGGTAATGAGAAAACTTAAACTTATCAGGTAAAAGTTGTTTTCTTGATCTAGAACCAAATTGTCGTAAGCAATTTACAAACTGTTTCCCCTTGATGATTTTAGGTAATGGTGGAGCGCTTTTTGACTAAGTGTTGTGAAACCCAAAGTAATCACAAAAGCCAGTGAACAGAAAGGAGAATTTCATAGTTAGCTCTCAAGGAACTAACAGAAAAAACAAGCAAACTGATTGAAGCACAAGAAAATGCGAGTGACCAAGTCACGACTGGCTTAAGCTTTAAATCTGATTGGTTGAAAAAGTTGTGCAAGTATTCTGGACCTATCACTGTATGACATAAAGTTAAATTAAAGCACGAAGATCACTTTCAAAACTTTTAAGTGTAAAAGAGAATATCGTTCTCATTGTCAACTACAAGTAATTGACGGAAATTGAATGCTGGTAGAATGAAAATAATATCAGTGCACAATACTCATAACATCACCATTGTAAAAAACAAAAGAACACATAAGGAAGTATTTTATTTCATGGTAATTTAGCAATATTAATTCAGTTAATAACCTAAATTGGCCACTATAAAGAGTTTAAAAGCTGATGATTCGAGTGTTGGCCCTTTGTCAGAGCAAATGATGAAGGGCTAACACTAAAAAATATCAGCCTTGACACTCTTTATGGTGGCCAATTTACATTATCAACCCAGTTGATAACACCAAATTACCCTATAATACTCTCCCACTGATGCAGCACCACAGTTTCTTTCTAAATTTACCCAACAAATCTGATTTTAAATTATAACAACAAAACATCTTTTGGCCTTTACAGTTGCAGTGGATTGGTAAATTGTTCCATGCACATTACATTTAAGATTTTTTAACTCCATGTTTGAAACAATCATCTGCAATTGATTCTTTGATACATCCTCTTTTTGCATTGACTTCTTAAGTTTCTTTTATGGTTGCATAGTATATTGTTGTGTTCATCTTGATGTAAAACTAGCAATGAATCTTAGTCTCTTCTTGAGCATAAATTTTTATAATCCTTTGAACAGTCTTGCTGCTATCATAGTGAAGCCAAGAGCCAAGAGATTAGGAATCTTCAACATAACCAAAGTATGCAAGGACATTGTAAATATAAGCTGGTAAATAAGCATATGTAGAATATACAGACATCCCTAGGATTGTCACCAGTGTTGCATCTGTGTTATTTACATTAAGGAATAATCTAACATTGCTTGCAAGGTTAGGAATGATAGGATTGCAAACTCTCACTACCACACACATCTGTGGAACTGAGAGCAAGGCCCAGTTGTTCAAAGGGTGTTTAGCGCAAACCCAGGGTTAAATATAAATCCAGGTTTCTTTATTTCTTTGTTCAAAGGCCTCTCAGTGAAAAGTTTTCCCTAGTCTTTTTAGAACATCCAATGATCAAATTGCACGCAAAAAGATTTGAACTGAATTTCCTTTCAAAGCTTTCAGACCTGAAATCAAATTCCACACTAACCCTGGGTTATCTTAACCCAGCTTTGAACAACCCAGGCCAGGTGTATTACAAATCAGCACTTTGGGTTAGCAGTATAATTATAAATAGATCTACATGTTAGAGTGTACTGAAGAACTCCTGTAATGGACTGACTGAAGTACATAGAGGCTGCTAGTGTGAAGGAGTGAGAAAGACTACTTTGAATAACTGTTATCATATTTGAACTTTAGGAAATTTATTAATTGAGCCAGTAAACCACTTATTTTAAATGCAGATTTTTAGCTTTTAAATAAAATTTATATGTCCACAATACTGTGAATTTTCTCTTCATAGAAGCTGAGAGTCAAGACATAAATTGCCACCATAAAAATGTTTAACAAACAGTTTTCTTTACCAAAGAAATTAACCCCTGAAACAGATATCACTCCCACTTTAAGCTTTTACACCCCATCACAAGAGAGCATTTCTCCATACTGTTCTCTATACATGGATATCAGTCACAATCTCCTTTGAGCAATTTTATCATTCTCGTGACCTTTAGTGATTCTGTAAGGAGAAATGAGCTGCTAGCCACTCTTAGGGGTCAAAGGGTTAATAGTATTCAAACAATTATGACATTTTGCCCATTTTCAGACACTCTTCAACAATTTAAAAGAGTTACAAAAATCTATGCAAAAAGCTTGGAAATGCCATTTTTAAGCAAATGTGAATTTCTTTCCTGAAGAAACAAATGGAATTGTTAAAAATTGCAATTTTAAGTTTTCAGAAGTTGACAGTTCCTTGAACTGACAATCTCTCTTTCTATATATATATATATATATATATATATATATATATATATATATATATATAGAGAGAGAGAGAGAGAGAGAGAGAGAGAGAGAGTTAAGTTAACTCTCTACGTTCATGCTTGCTGTGAGGCAGTGCACCTTTGTTGAACTGAAAGTTCTAGTAACAATTATATATATATATATATATATATATATATATATATATATATATATATATATATATATATATATATATATATATATATAGAGTTATTTACATCTACCTGCCACGAGACACCAGAAGGAAAAGACTGTGATTGTTTTCAGTATATTGGAGCACCTACTGAACAAAGGGGTAAGATATCTTGGAAACCCCACACTTCATATTTCATACAGTTCTTGGGTAGAGGAAAAAATGAAAAAAATAGATTGCCTTTACGACTATTAAAATCTCATCAAAAGGAGCGCTAGGGAATAATAGAACACGGAAATAAGACACAAGATGAGATATGAATGGGTGGCCCCGTTTCTTTCGCCCCACTTTCATTGTTCCAGTACAGCTTAGAGTATGTGGGTATGCCTCACTTTAAAAAAAAATGCCACCAAAATTGCCCAGGTTACATGATCACGGCCGAATCACTATAGAAAACTGACTTCTAGGGATCGTGCTTGAAAAATGGGCCAAAAGTTGTCCAAAAAATCGAAATTTTCGCCAACTATATGCATTGCTGCACATGTAGCAACACGTTCTAGCTGCAATGGTGTGTGAGATGTAAATATTTGACGCGTAGGTGATTCAAGACACAGGAGTTACTCAAACCGGTATGAAGAAATTCACGTAGCAAAGGATACTAAAAATCGTCCTCTCCCAAGGCTCCAGCATGTAGATGCCAGTAGTTACTTGATATTGGTAATTTTTCAGTGACAACCATTCTCGAATCCTTTGGAACATGGCGTCTTTGTTTCCTCCGCTCGCTTCGTTTCTCCTTTTAATGCAATTCCGCTGACCTGTATACCCAATTATATGAGTACACAATATGTCAGCGGTTTAACGTCTACACGAAAATTCATCTCGGCTAGCTCAGCAAAACAAAGATGTAGTGGATGACCATGGCGGAATATTTTGAGGAAAAAACCGACTCAAACCTCACGATTACCCCGTCACTTCAGACCTGTCCGCTATGTAGTATCAAAAGAAAGGGTTTTACGTGTTATTCGTGCGTTCTAAGTGGAGACTTTCTTCATTCTAATGAAAGTTGCCCCGAAAGGTAATCGTCGTTTAATTATTTCATAACTGAACCGGAATTTACGCATTTTCAGACAATCTGGTGTGAAATTTCAAAACAAATCAAGGAGGAGAACTTCCTTGTCACCGGTTATTTACACGAATCAATATTTCAATTTTTTTACACCCACAGATATGCAGAGAAATTTAGGAAATTCGAGATTTTAAAGAGGCTAAAAAGTGAATACGAGAAACGGTAGGGTAAATTCGTTTCTTGTAAAAACTAATAGAAATATATTATGATTTCACGAAAGCTTTCAAATTTGCTGTTGCGAAAGGGTCACGTTATGATTTCACTGTTATTTCAGAGCGTTAGATGTAATTAGAAAACAAGAGAAGACGGACAAATTGGTACGTAATTATTACTGTGTGTATCTATTAAATTAAATTCGCACCAGAGCACAAATGTACTTGTTGTAGTTCAAACTGAGTTTCAAACTTTCTTGATTCATTTTCCTTCTTTGCTTTTGTCTGTAGTCCATAAGCAAAAGAAAATTTGAATCAATCTAGTTTAAATAATTTTAACCTGAAAATGTAATTAACCCTTTAAACCCTAAGAGTAACTACAGTGTAGCATCAAATTTCCCCCTGCAATATCACCCCTGAATCACATGTTAAGGTCATGAGAATGAAGGAAATGATCACTGATAAAAGAAGCTTTTGATTGGTAAGCAAAATTTCCTTGTCAGCCCCTTGGGAAATGTATAAAGAGCTGTGTGGAGAATGATTTTAGGATGTAAAGGGTTTTAAAGGAGTTATTAAGGTATTTGAACATTAGATTACACTGAAAATTTTTACTTTGGTGGAGAGAAGGTTGCTGAGGTGTGGGACAGGGTAAGGGCAAAAAATGTGGAAAAGCCTAGACCCTTTAACTCCCAAGATCTCATTATTAATTCTCCTTAATATCTGTGATATAGTTCTTCTCATGTTAGTTTGGAGAATTTGGTATTGGATCAACTTATAATCCCCTAATTAAGATTTTTCTCTATTCTCATCACTTGTCTGCTTGGTCTTGTATTGATATTGTAAGGAGAAATTCTATCTTGGTCACTCATGTGAGTTAAAGGGTTAAGCCAGTTGGAGGGGTACTGTTGATGGGAAAGTAAAAGAGAACTTCCAGGCATTCCTAAAGTATTAGGGGCTGAATAATTCTCTGGCTATTATGCAGAATTCTCACAACTCTTGGCCTGAGCCATTTTATGCCTCATGGTGTCATTTCAGTCATACTATGAGGTTTTGGAAAGGAAGGAAAATTCACTCAATCACTGACTCAATTTTGATTATTCAGATGTGGTGAACTTTCTCTTGTTAATTCACACTATTCTTTTACTTCTGTACTTTTTATAAAGACCCTTTAAAACTCTCTCTCATTGGTAAGTTTCTGTTTCAGCAATAAAGTTTGAAGGGCTGAAATAAAATAATTTGTCAGTTTTACTGTAATTACCAAATGAATGTGATCCCATTGATACTGTATGAGTTTATGATGTTCCAAAGGAAAAAGGAGGTCAATAATCTGAAAAAAATAAACCAGCTCCAATCAGTAATCATCTTGTAAATGTTAATGTAGTCATAGAATGTTACAAGTAATATATCTGACATGTACAGATATATTACTGTACTCACTGTAAATGTTTACTGTTCTGGACGAATCAAATTGCACCTTGATATTTGATATAAAGAGTCAAATGATTATAATTGCAGAATTGTGAACTTATCAGCTGCAGACAGAGAGTTCTACTTTTAAAGTTGGTGATCAAGGAAGCAACTCTTGATATAGAGTCAGGTGAGTCGATTTTCTAATGTAATATGTATCAGTAATACCTTTTAATCCTTTAATTAAATTATTAACATGTAACTTCTCCTTGTGATATTTATAAATTATCTAGCAACCAGGTAAT